>NC_071271.1:1777574-1780074 GCF_023375685.1 Ictalurus furcatus
CCCTACTGTTTGCTCGCAATTTTACTCCCAGTTCTTATACAGTAGTTGAGGTTTTAAATGGGAGGCTTTTAAAAGTAAGAGCTATCTATGAGAATGAGAGCTTTGTTTTTATTTGTGTGTATGCTCCCACCAGTGCAGTGGAGTTAATGGTTTTCTTAAATAAACTAGACAATGTCATTGCTGACTGCAACACTGCCGATATTTTAATTCTGTTTGGGGATTTTAACTGCACAACAGATAACTTGGACAGGAACCACACAGAACCTCATGTAGCCTCCCGTAAGCGCCTGTGGGAGATGATGGAGGCTCACAAACTGATTGATATTTGGAGAAATTTAAATAGAAACCAGAGGCAGTACACGTGGGCCCACTCCATAGACAACACACTCTCCCTGGCAAGACTGGATCGCTTTTATGGTTTTAAACATCAGCTGACACTTTTTACTAAATGTTTTATTGTTCCAGTAGGCCCCTCTGATCACAGTATGGTGCAGTGTATTGCCAGTAAAGAAAATGTAAAACCAAAAAGTGCTTACTGGCATTTTAATACTGCACTTTTAGAGGATACTAATTTTAGAGAATCTTTTATTTATTTCTGGAATGTTTTTAAACATGAAAAGATGGCTTTTAGTTCTATACAACAGTGGTGGGATGTGGCCAAAGCTCAAATTAAGGCATTTTGTCAACAGTACACTCTTAATGTCACAAGAGACATTGTCAGATCTCTGAAAGCCCTGGAGACTGGAATAGTGGAACTCCAGTGTTTGGAGACCACGGGAGATCGAGGGCAGATTGAAGCCCTCAAAAGTAAAAAAGCTATAATGAATGACCTGTTGGGCATCACAGCACAGGGGGCACTGGTCCGCTCACGCTTTAAAAGCATGAATGAGATGGATGCTCCATCTAAGTTCTTTTTTGGTCTAG
Source organism: Ictalurus furcatus (assembly GCF_023375685.1). Lineage (NCBI taxonomy): Eukaryota > Metazoa > Chordata > Actinopteri > Siluriformes > Ictaluridae > Ictalurus > Ictalurus furcatus. The sequence goes on from NC_071271.1 coordinate 1,778,499, forward strand.
AGCAGAAGAATGGACAGAAAAGATCCATACATGCTGTGCGAACAGAATCAGGAGATCTTCTGTCAGATCCCGCTGAAATTCGCAAGCAGACAGTTAGCTTCTACTCGAAGCTGTTCAGCAATGAGCAGTCAGGGGCACAGACAGTAGAAGAGAGCCTCCTTAAAGACCTGCCAAAACTCCCAGAGCATGTGGCCAGCGATCTGGACATAGAGCTAACTCTAGCAGAGCTCTATGAAGCTCTCCAAGGGATGGAGAATGGAAGGGCGCCAGGCATAGACGGTCTCCCTGTAGAGTTCTACAAAGCCTTCTGGACAGTTATAGGGCAGGATGTGCTAGAAGTGTTGCTAGGCAGTGTGAAGGGAGGTGAACTCCCATTGAGCTGCAGGAGAGCCATCCTGACCCTCCTGCCCAAAAAGGGAGACCTGACGCATTTGAAGAACTGGCGCCCGGTCTCACTGTTGTGCACTGACTACAAACTGCTCTCAAAAGCGCTAGCTTCAAGACTGACTAAGGTAATGGAGCACATCACTCACCTTGACCAGACATACTGTGTGCCCGGCAGGTCTATATTTGATAATATACATTTAACTCGTGACATTTTGGACGTCTCCAGGCTATTGAGATTAAAGACTGGCCTTATTTTTCTAGATCAGGAAAAGGCTTTTGCCCGGGTTGAACATGAATACTTGTGGAAGGTGCTGGAAACCTTTGGTTTCAACCCAGGTTTCATAGCCATGATCAAGACTTTGTACAGTGAAATTGAGAGTGTACTGAAGGTTAATGGTGGTTTGTGTGCCCCTTTTAGAGTCTGCAGAGGTATTAGACAAGGCTGTTCTCTGTCAGGCATGCTGTATACCCTAGCGTTTGAACCTCTTTTATGTAAACTGAGAAATCAACTTTCTGGTTTTAAGATATCTCACTCCAGCGCTTCTCTGTGTCTCTCAGCATATGCTGATGACTTAGTCGTAATGCTGGGAACACAAACTGATGTGAATATTTTAATTGATGTTTTAAAAGATTTTGAGATTTTATCATCTGCCAAGGTCAACTGGGCCAAAAGTGAAGCCATTTTAGTTGGAGAGTGGGGTGGTGGGCAGCCCACATTACCAGCTGGTTTGGTGTGGAAAAAGGGTGGTTTTAAGTACTTGGGTGTTTATCTAGGCAGCACTGAGTTTTTAAATAAAAATTGGGAAGGTGTCTTTGAGAAGGTGAAGGGCAGGTTGAGCAGGTGGAAGTGGTTGGTCCCAAAAATGTCTTACAGGGGACGCACGCTGGTCATCAACAACCTGGCAGCATCAACCCTGTGGCACAAGCTGGCATGTGTGGATCCGCCACCAAACCTGCTCTCGAACATCCAGGCCCTGCTAGTGGACTTCTTCTGGGACAAACTACACTGGATCCCTCAAAGTGTCCTTCACCTGCCCAAGGAGGAGGGGGGGCAGGGGCTGGTCCACATAGCCAGCAGAACTGCAACCTTCCGACTCCAGTTCATCCAGAGACTCCTCACTGGACCTGAGAGATTGGTATGGAGAGCAGCAGCTTATAGGCTGTTACACACAGTAGGAGGACTGGGATT
>NC_071271.1:1785074-1875074 GCF_023375685.1 Ictalurus furcatus
CATGTACACCCTCACGTCTACACCCTCGCACCTACACCCTCACGTCTACAACCTCGTATCTACACCCTCGCGTCTACACCTTCACATCTACACCCTCACGTCTACACCCTCGCGTCTACACCCTCACATCTACACCCTCACGTCTACACCCTCGCGTCTACACCCTCGCATCTACACCCTCGCGTCTACACCTTCACATCTATACCCTCACATCTACACCCTCGCATCTACACCCTCGCGTCTACACCCTCACATCTACACCTTGCGTCTACACCCTCACATCTACACCCTCGCGTCTACACCCTTGCATCTACACCCTCGCGTCTACACCTTCACAACTATACCCTCACATCTACACCCTCGCATCTACACCCTCACGTCTACACCCTCGCGTCTACACCCTCACATCTACACCTTGCGTCTACACCCTCACATCTACACCCTCACATCTAACCCTCACATCTACACCCTCGCGTCTACACCTTCACATCTACACCCTCATGTCTACACCTTTGCGTCTACACCCTCACATCTACACCCTCACAAGAAATTGTTGCTATTTTTTAATCTTAAATTTAAGATTTCTTACAAATACTGATTTAACATTAGATAGCAAAATATTAAAAATTATAAAATAACAACTTGCTCTTTTTAAGGCCGCTTGTCTATGTTTTCTAAATTTCTTGGTTTTTAATGTAACTTTTTCTTATATCGTTTGGATCTCAAAAAATGGTAAAAAATTAATTGAACTAAATTCAACTAAATAATGATGCAAACTTAGAAAATACTGATTAAAATTCTGGTTTAAAAAAATCAGCATTTATTTTTCTTTGTTCTTTCTGTGTCCATAAACCCATAGAAATTCTTCTACATTATAATTTTTTTCAATTTTAGAAACTATAATATAAGGAACTAGTAAATAAAATAGTGAAGACTTTTTATATCAGTGGCCATAGGATAGTATAACAGTGGATTTTGTTCTTTAAGATTTTAAAATGATAAAAACATTACCTAAATAACTAAATAACTGTATTTCCTAAAAATATAGATTTAAATTATGCTTCAAATCGTCAGATTTAGTTTGCACTTTTTGAGGCCTGTCTTTAAACCCGTTTATATATTTTTTAAACATTTTACAAACTATAATTATACTACAAAAAAAAGTGGAGGGGCTATGACTGTATCATTTTATAATTTAACTTTTGAACAGGATGATCGGTGTAAATTGTTATTATTTTGTATTCTGGGAAACATGTAAATATCTTATGTAGCATCTGAAGGGCAGTACTAAATGAACAAAATAAGATCATTAAACAAAATAATAGCAATTTACACCGATCATCCTGTTCAAAAGTTTACACCCCCCTGGCTCTTAATGTATCGTGTTGCCTTCTTGTGCATCAGTGAACGTTTGCACCTTATGTAATAGTCGTGTACGAGTCCCTAAGTCGTCCTCGGTGTGAAAAGATGGATCTCAGCATCATATAGTTACTGATGGAAAGGAGTCAAATATGCAGAAGATGCTGGAAAAGTAAAGAATGTGCAGGACCTGGAGGATTTTTCTGAAGAACAGTGGGCAGTTTAACTGCTCAGGACAAACAAGGGACTCGTGAACAACTCTCACAAAACATAAACACAGTCGCTGATCATCCAGGTAACGACACACGGTATTAATAATCAAGGGTGTGTAAACTTTTGAACTGGTTCATTTGTGTACATTCAGTTATTATTATGTCTTGTGGACTCTACAGTATGTAAACATCTGTTATGTGAAATAGCTCATTCAGGGCGGGTACTAAATAATTTTTTTTTTTCTTTTTAAATGGAATTTTAATGATTCCGCTTATTTTTTTTCCAGATTATTAACATTTTACAGATTCTGCAAGGGGCGTACAAATTTATGAGCACAACTCTATGTAATATTATTATATTTTACATTATATTTTTTTGTGTTTTATTACATAGGATAATTTATTGTTGACCGAGCATTGCAAAAAAAAAAAAATAATTAATTAATTAATTAATTAATTAATTAATTAATTAATAATAATATTCCATTTTCATTTCAGCAAAGCAGAATTATATTTATTTGTGGAGGTCAGATGTTTCAGATGTTGCGATTTCATCATTTTTTTTCTTTTTCCGTGTTTTGTGTAGCTGTAACACGTCATCGTGGTTCAATCCTGTTTTCTAATCATCAGCTAACACCTTGTGTAAATATTGATCTCACTGACTGTACACTGATAATATACACGTCATGTTGCACTTTATCGTAATATTATTGTTGTAATGTTCTGGAAAGTCACTGTTTTAAATAAAATTAAGTGCTCTGCACATTCGTTTCAAAAAAGTACAAATTGTTTCTTTTCGCATTTATATCCCTGTTTCATATTTCTATTCGTTTTTTTATGCACTAATTTCAATTTCACTCATAAACAGAACGCCACTTACAGCAAACATCGCACCCTTAACCGTGGAATTAAATACATTTCATTCATACGATAATTAAACAATCAACATTCACAGTGTGTTTAACTCATTCTCTCATGATTCGAAATAAAACTGTTTATTAATCAGCAGGATGTAATGTTCCAATATTTGTAGCTGCATGGTCGCTGCACGATGAGGAAGCGGAGGTGGGCGGGGCCTCACCTCCATTCATGGGTGTGTCTGAAGACCTGGGAGGTGGTCCTTTAATCCCCATGACACAACATAGAAAGGTTTGCTTTATAATTTATACATCTCTGATTTAGTTTCTAGTTCTTATATATGTTACATAAAATCATATTTTATTTATAAACATGTTTCTCAGTTTATTTATGATTGATTTATTTATTTATTTAAGCCAGTTCCATTTAATGGATTTATATATATATATATATATAGAGAGAGAGAGAGAGAGAGAGAGAGAGAGAGAGCGAGAGAGAGAGAGCATTAATTATATTTCAATTACCAAAGTGCATAATTAGCATCTTTAATCATTAAAAAATAGAAATAATTATGAAACTAGACAAGCTAATTTCAGGCAAATACAACATTTCAAACTTGTAACTTGGAAATGTACAGTAAAACTTACGTAGTTTAGGATTAGACACGCAGTTGTTGTTGTAGACGCAATTACTTGCTCGCGCATGTATCAAATGACGGACACTTTCATGTCCTAGGATGATCCGTGGTCATGTGACAGCTCTGCGTCCTCCTCTGAAGACAGCGACGATGATGATTCGAGGTGGAGGAAGAAAAAAAAGAAGAAGAAACTAAGGAAAAAGAAGAGCAAGGTGATCGAGTCGAGTCTCTCCTTATATATTCATATTTCGTCCCGTTTCCAGCAGTTGCTGTTTATTATTTATTAGAAACATTTGTCCTTTTTTTTTATCCATTTAGAGTTACAGTTAACGGATAACTATCATAAGTAGGCGAAAAGACGTTACCGAGAAACCGCAAAAACTCCTCTGTCCTGAAGAGGTTGGAAGACGTAAAGTTACAGCTTTACCTTTACAAAGCGCTGACACTAGAGACTCCTTCCATAAACGTTAAATAAACATGTCTATGTCTCAACGATTACACGCCGTTTATCAGTGGGACGTCTGCTGTTCAAGTCGAGCTGCTACTATAGAAACGATAACGTATTAGAACGAGCGCATTAATATAAATCTGCTGTCAGAAATCAAACCGACCAATCAGAATCCAGAACTCGACAGCGCTGTGATGTACTGTAATAGGGACGATCCAATGTTATGTTAATGTGTTCGGCTCATTATTTTATATATAGTGACATCATGTCTTCTCCGGGACTTTCCACAGAGATCGAGTTCGTCATCATCGTCTTCCTCCAGTTCCTCGTCGGACAGCGACAGCAGTGAGGTGAGCGAATATAACGAACGGGGAAAACAACAGTAACTCGATAAAACATTTCACTTTGGATTGGTGACACTTTTTCAAATGAATCCTACCTTGAAATGTGGTTACAAACGGACATTTTGGTCACGTGATATTCAGTGGCTACAACTAGCAATACACCTGATTCGCTAGTGTGCCGTTAGATTCTTCGCTACGCTAACGATTAGTTTATTCTAAAACACTTACAGGTTATTAGCATTTTTAAAATGCTAGCAACATGATAACAATAACCATCCTAGCAGAGATCAGCTAGCATGATACGTTAGCTGAAGTCCATGATCTGTTGCTTCAACTAAAATGCTCATCGCTAGCAAAGAATTAAAGCTAGCTTCTACTTTACTTTACACGCATGCTGTTATAATATATTGTTTTTTTTGTTTTGTTTTGTTTTTTTAATAATTATTGCAAATCAACTTCTCTAAAGGTGTGGCTTTAATGTAGCTAATATGGCTAACAACATATAAAATCTACTGAGAACTAGTTAGCATGAGGTATTTTGGTGCTATTTTGTTGGTCCTGGCTAGCTCATGCTCATGATTAGCTTCTGTAATGTTGCTCTACTTAAAAGTTTTCAAGGTGTTAGGTTTCAGTTAACGGTACTTTGATTTTCATGACTACATTTTTGAAACAGACAAATTTCTCCACAGGAAGAGAAGAAGAAGAAGCGGAGGAGGAGGAGGAAAAGGAAACAGAACGCTGTGACGACAGCGATACCTGAGTCAGGTGGGAGGAATCGATCACGCTCGACTGTTTCTGATTGGTCAGAAGGTGTTGATGAATTTTCTAGAACTCTGATCATAGTGGCATCAGTAACTCCGCCTACTCACACCATCCAGTCGTTGATTATTTTTCTGCAGCAGCACGACACAGATTGTTTTATTCCTTACTTACTTACTTACTGTATACTTTTGAAAATGAAATCATTATAATGTCTCACACTATTTTTTTTTTTTTTTTTCTTCGCGATAGCTTGACTCGAGTCTTTTTAATTGCTTTAACTCCTGTGCTGGAGTGAAATTCTCATCAGCGTTATAACACACTCCACCCGTTTATCTTATCTTCAGATACGAACACGCCACCCTGTGTGTACACACACTCCAGGACACACCCTCGCTATAAACGCACTAACTCTCAGCAGAGTGTGTGAAGTGGCGTTCGTGCCCATTACTGTACATATACAACTCCTGTTAGTCGATATACAGTACAGAACAGCACACACACACACACACACACACACACACACATTGTAGACTGGTACAAATGGACCTCATAGATGCCACAAATGATAAGTGAGTCTTTCATGCACTGTATTTTTCAATTATAGAGGCCAAAGATGGATAGCATTACAACACACACACACACACACACACTAACTACATTTCCACCGATCAACTATTCTGTACATTAGAACAAAGCCATTATCCGGACCAGTGAGTGTGTGATGGACTTTCTGCTTAACACAAAAAATTACATATATGTAAAATTCAAACACAAAAAATAAATTCATATTAATGTTATTTGTGTCCATGAGTAATATTAACTAATTGTTTAATATTCATATAATATAAACGGAACGGCTGTCGTAAACGGATAGAAAGTACGACGGATTGTTCTGTAATAAATATAAATCTGTAAACGTTGGTTGATTGCTGTGGTTTAAGAGAAATAAAACACTCACGGATGTGCTGTTAGAGGAAAAGAATCAACTAATAATATTCAGCAGTAACTCCACCCACTTTTGCTAACAGTAACTCCACCCACTTTTGGTAACAATAACTCTGCTTTATCACCACCCTGTCACTGACTAGTTTTTTATAACAGCATGACACACACACATACATACACACACACACACACACACACACACACACACACACACACACACACACACATATATAGTGTTTTATTCTTTACATAACCGATGGAGGAAATAAAGTTGTTTTTACTGTTATTGCACACTCTGTTTGTGTATGTGTGTGTGTGTGTGTGTGTGTGTGTGTTTCTGTGTGTCCCTCAGGCCTCGTGCTGGAAATTGTGTTAACGCCACTAAAACAGCAAAACGACGAGCGAGAGATGAAGAAAGCAAAAAAAGACAGCACTAGAGTAAGCACAACCACCGTGTGTGTGTGTGTGTGTGTGTGTGGACAAATATACTATATATAAGTCCATATATAGTATAAATTTATTGTATATACAAATAATAAATGTAACCTCAAAATGATTATTATTATTACGGGGCCAAGCACCGAAGGTACTTAGGCACCCTATTGTTATTCTACCTTTTCTTCTTCTTCTTCTGGGTAGACTGTCTATGGCAGTCCATAGAACCGTCTGGTAAAAAGTTGTGAAATTTTGCACACTAATTGGGGAGGGTCTAAGGAACATTCTGACCAAATTTTGTCCAAGTGCTGCCAACGTCCTAGCACCACCATTGGGTCAAATTTGGCCCTAATTTGGAAGTATGTTTATAGTCAGAACTTTTGAACAGTATGTCCAAAATTTAAACACTAGGCATCCCTGGATTCCCTGGCTTGGGACGAGTTAAACACACCACATGATGTCAGTGTCCAGGTTTTTTTTTTTAGATTTTGTCAAATCTGTTTTTTCACGACTCCGCCCACAAATTTTCTCCAATAATCACCAAATTGTGCTCACGTCATCATCAGAGTAAACCTCACATAAGTGAGGAAAGTAGTGACCCTGTATCTCAGCAACGACTTTGCACACTGACACAAAACTTGGTAGGCTTCTTCAGGACCATGACCTGAGGCTATGCAACAAATTTCATGCCAGTGCCACCTAATGGTAAAAAGTTACAATAACGTGCTAAAAATGCTTACATCTAACTGCCATTTTTGCTACTCCACCTCCAAATTTTGTCCAATCTTTACCAAATTTAGTTCATGTCATCTTGAGACCTGTCTAAACAAATGCAAGAAACAGGATGTGAGGGTGTATCTCAGCAGTGCATCTACATATTATCATGAAACCATGGACCATGCTCTGAATGTACCCAAGAAGTTTCATGACTGTAGCACCTTGTGGTCAAGAACTGTAACAACTTTCCTTTTTTACCTTATATCATTTGAAGAATTTCTCCTAAAATACACTGGAGTATGCCGAAGTGAACATACATGAACATCTGAAATTCAAGTGTACTTCCTGTTGACCATCTTGGATTTTGTCAAAAACAGTTTTTTTTTTTTTTGCTACTCCTCCTATAAATGATATCCAATGAAAACCATATTTAGCAGCTGTCATCTTCAGACCAACCTGGACAAAATTTATCAAAAGAATGTTCATATTCCAAATAGTTTGCCCATAATGTGCCCGTAACCCATAATTATTAAGTAACTCTAAAAATATTTCAAACAAAATAAAATAGCTAAATATGCTAAAAAAAATAAATGTTTGTATAAACAAATAAATACGAAAAACTGAATGAAGTACAACAAACATTACACTAAAAACTATAATGAAATAAAACTTTTGTTGTTGTTTATTTTATTTCTTTATTTTTTCAGTATTTGTTGGTCATTTCATTCTTCAGTGAGATGTAAATTTTTTTAAAAAAGGCATGTAATTATAATTCCATATCTTAATAATGATGCCGTTTCATTTTGTTTTGTTTGTTTGTTTATTTGTATTATTTTTTGTCTATTTTGCTTACTAGTATAATTAATGCCAAGAATTCTGGACCTCACTGTGCCTCTTAATATTTTGGTCAGAAGAAGAAAAAGAAGAAAGACAAGAAGAAGCGGAGGCAAAAGAAAAAGAAGAAGAAGAACAAAAAGAATAAAAAGAAAAAGAAGGTAATAAGCATGAGAATTTGTATATATATATATATATATATATATATATATATATATATATATATATATATATATATATATATATATATATATATTTACAGGCTTGGGGAGTAACGGAATTCATGTACATGTATGCATTATATATATATATATATATATATATATATATATATATATATATATATATATATATATATATATACACACACACACACACACACACACACACACACATATATACACATACATCTGATTAATATAATTTCTGTCTTGTTCAGGATTCCAGCTCGTCTTCCTCCTCCGACAGCTCGTCATCCGACAGTGAAGATCAGGACAAGAAGAAGAAGAAGAAGAAAAAGAAGAAGAACAAGAAGAAGAAGAAGAGAATGAAGAAGGTACAAAGCTGACAGTATTTAAAAGGTTATTTCTTTTGTTTCATTTTTGTTTTAACTGTTTCATGTTTGATCAGGACTCATCGTCTGACAGCTCCAGTGACGATGAAAAGAAGAAGAAGAAAAAGAAGAAAGACAAGAAAAGAAAGAAGAAAAGAAAGGAGATGAAGAAAAAGAAAAAAGTGAGGAGAAAAAAAATGATTTTTTCTATATTTGGATTTTTTTTTTTTTTTTGTCTAATTAAATATATATAAATATTTATTTTGTAGTACTCGAGCTCCAGCTGCAGTTCTTCCTCGAGCGAGAGCGATGACGAGAAACTGAGCCGGAAATTAAAGAAAGTATGAAAGGTTTTTTTCAATTTGTGTAATGTTTTTATTTTTTATTTTTTATATTTTGTGTCCAGAAATCTAACAAACATTTTGTGTTGAATTTAATAGAAATGAATTCATAAACAAACAAATAATATTTAGATAACAGATAATGTTGTTCATTTTTTTTCAGTGGATAGCTAGCTAGCTAGCTAAGTTGTGCTATCAGCTAATTGCTAAACATGTTTTAATAATTTTCTGGAATTTGTTACTAGGAGGAACCGTGGGGCGATGACGCTGCGAGAGACGAGGTTTGAGCTTTTAGTATTATTAATATTTTTATTGATTCTTTATTTTTCTTCATAACACTCAAAAGATAACGAATTTTCAGTTAAATGTTTCATTTTTAAATCATTCAAATTGAATGTTTGAAATTTCCCTTTAATGTACATTCATGGAATGTCTTACGACCAATAAGAGGTGCACTTTGTAGGGCCCGCCTCTCATTCATCCTTTATCCCTTATCACTTTCTCCTCCCTTTTCTCGTTTTCATCCAGGTATATCTTTGGTTTTTCTCTTTCAACAACCTCACCCTTATTCTGTCACTCATTCATTCAGGATTGCATATTTGGCTCCACGTTTCTTGCTATCCACCCTGAACAGGTCCCCAGTACCCAATCCCTACACCATGATGCTCCCACCACCATGCTTCAGAGTAGAGGATGGTGTTTTCAGGGTACTGGCTTTCTGCCAAATGTAGCACTTTGTCCCAAGGTCAAAGTAGTTCAAATTCTGGTCTCATGACACCAGAGAACCTTTTTCAGCGTGTTTGCTGAGTCTCTTACACGGGATTTCATCTGTTTTTTAAAATTTCTTCTCATTAATCTTCTACAAAGTCCCATCCGAGCTCCTTCGGAGTTACTAATATAACTGCGGAATGTTAGCTAACTAGCAAGCTAATATGATACGACACTGATATGATACTTCGCTGAGATGAAATGGGCGCTGTATGTTTACAGAGCCTTCTGTTGGCTCGGCAAGGTGTCTGATATATTAGTACGCAATAAAAAGAAAGATTTTGTAAATGTGTTCATAAGCACTTTTCGTGATTTTGGTGTCAAAATTGGAAAACAACAATTTGGCTTGCTCTCGAAAAATCACCATAGACTCCTGCTTTGTTTTTGTAAGCATGAGGCGGCCATTTTTTAGGTCCATTTCAATTCTAGGCTGCTTCACTACAAATGTGGAAAATCTGAGGGGGAGGGGGGTCAATATTTATGCAAGGCACACAGATATACAGGTATAAAAGTTTTAAATAACAGCTTTAATCCCTCGTTCCATTTCTTTTTTTTTTTTTTTCAAAACTAAGTTGGGGTTATATAGGCACATGCTGTCTATAAAATATCAAATCGAAATCATTTAAAACGGCCGCCGCTTCTCGTTTCTTTGCTAAATGTGTTTAATCATCTGGAATTTAATATCACGGCACTTTTCATCAAGTTCTCACAGAAGAGCAATTACTTCCGAGATCAGAGTTTTGTTCCTCAGCTCAGAACATCGTCATGTGTAGATGGTGTGAAAGAAGTGAAATACGGGAAGAAATGTGAGACGAAATGTGAAAAGCGAGACAATTTCAGGCAGTTTCTCTCTCTCTCTCTCTCTGTCTCTCTCTCTCTCTCTCTGTCTCTCTCGCTCTCAGGGGTTATTACGGGGCGAGCTGGAGGGGAGGGCAGGAGCGGCGGCTGATGATTGGACAGCAGCTTCACCAGGTTTGTTTCAGCTTAAACGCACACGCTTGTCCTTTCTGTTTTTTTCATTGAGCAGTTCATTCTGTTGGATCGCTCTTTTCTTTTCCTCTCAGCTCTTTGTCTGGGGTGTGTTTACTTTTACACACTTTTAGCTGCAAGGCTAACATAGTGTAATGTTAGCATTAGCTTCATTTAACGTCCCTTTCATTCACTCATTCCGCCTGCCATCCCTCTCTTTTATTCTGTTGTTGGTTGGTTTGCTTCTTTCTTTCTTTCTTTCTTTCTTTCTTTCTTCATCTCATTCATATTTCATTCCTTGCTGTCTCCATTTCTACTTTCTTTCTTTCTTTCTTTCTCCCTTGTATTCGTTCACATTCTTTTTTCCTCACTTGTATTCTATCATTTCCTGTTTTCTCCTCATACTTTTCTTGCAATTTTTGAATTTTTCTCTCGTTCTTTCTTTCTTTCTTTCTTTCATTATTTCTTTCACAATTATATTCATGTTCTTTTTTTACATAATTTATTAACATTATTTCTCCCTGTCATATCTTTCCTTCTTTCTTTCTTTCTTTCTTTCTCCCCTGTATTCTTTCACATTCTTTTTTTCTCACTTGTATTTGATCATTTTCTGTTTTCTTCTCTTCTACATTCCTTGCAGTTTCTTTCTTTCTCTCCGGTATTCTTTCATTCTTTTTTTTTTTCACCATTTCTTGTTTGTATTCTATCTACTTCCTGTTTTCTCCTCTTCTACGCTTCTTTCAATTTCTTACTTTTTCTCTCTTTCTTTCTTTCTTTCTTTCTCTCTTTCACCATTATATTCTTTCAGGTTCTCGTTTCCTAATTTATGAACATTATTTCTCCCTCTCGTATCTTTCTTCTTTCTCCTTTCTGGTTTTCAGCTCCTTCTGGAAAAGAGGAGATGAGTAAAATGTAAAATCACACACCTCTAACTACAGCTGATTATACACTCTGATTTTTTCCCCGCAGCATTCCCTGCGGCCTGCGAGGCTGAGAGGACCGATGGGATATGTGGCGATGGTGAAAGAGGAGAAGAAGAAAAGAAAGGGAAGCTGAAGAAAAAGAAAAAGGTTCTGTTTATTAGCAAGGCCAGTAAAAAAAGCATGGGGTGGTGCTACATGTTCTCGTGCTGTTAGGTTCTCCACTTGAATTAAAAAAGCTAACTGATGCTAATATTCATGAAGGTGCGTCTTGTTGCATTATGTTAGCTTGAAGTTTATATAAAGTAAACATTTTGCATGTTATCGTCTCTAGCACGATGCTAATACATTTTTTTTTTTTTACTTCCTTACCATCACCCTACTTTTTTTCTTCAATTTTTTCTTTCATTTTTTTTTTTTTTTCTAACCAAGTATCTTTCCATTAGGATTCTGCTTCATCTTCAGAATCGTCGTCCTCCTGTTCGGACAGTTCCTCCTCAGACAGCGAGGATGACAAGAAAAAGAAGAAGAAGAAAAAGAAGAAGAAGAAGAAGAAGAAGAAGAAGAAGGTGCTCTGTTCATCATAAATGAAACAAATAACCTTAAGGACTGTAAATGACCTCGTGTTTTTCATGTCTTTTTCAGGACTCGAGCTCTTCATCTTGCTCCTCATCCTCTTCGGATAGTGAGGATGACAAGAAGAAAAAGAAGAAGAAGAAGAAGAAGAAGAAAAAGAAGAAGAAAAAGAAGAAGGTGCTCTGTTCATCATAAATTAAACAAATAACTTTAAGGACTGTAAATGACCTCGTGTTTTTCATGTCTTTTTCAGGACTCGAGCTCTTCATCTTGCTCCTCATCCTCTTCGGATAGTGAGGATGACAAGAAGAAAAAGAAGAAGAAGAAGAAGAAAAAGAAGAAGAAGAAAAAGAAGAAGGTGCTCTGTTCATCATAAATGAAACAAATAACTTTAAGGACTGTAAATGACCTCGTGTTCTCCGTGTCGTTTTCAGGACTCGAGCTCTTCATCTTGCTCCTCATCCTCTTCAGATAGTGAGGATGACAAGAAGAAAAAGAAAAAGAAGAAGAAGAAGAAGAAGAAGGGGAAAAAGAAGGTGAAAATAAATCTTGCTTTGTATAAACAAAAATACAGAGCAGACTGCAATACAACGCTAACACTGAGGCATACAGGCACATGATGCTAATGCTAATACGCTGGCTCGAGTGTATGAAATGCTAATGCTAATAAAGGTTGGATTCCACCAACGTATGAAATAATTATGCTAACGTTTGGGTCGCGGAAGGCTAATGCTAACTCGGTTAGGTTTACGCAAGCAAAAATACAGATGATATACGTAAATAAATGAATCATTTAAATACATTACAATTTAAATAAATGACAATTAAAGTAGGTGAATAAATAAATAAAATAAGTTAAAGAAATAAAACAACAAAATAATCAAATAGATTGAAGTAGTTGCTCGGACAGACAACACACACGAGTTTCAAATTAGCATAAAAACGTGAGAAAATATCCGAGTCATGCTTTTTATCTGTTTATCCGACATTGTTGTTGTTGTTGTTGTTGTTGTTGTTGTTGTTGTGGTGTTACAGGCCAGCAGCTCTTCATCTTCATCTGACAGCGAGGAGGAACGGAAGAGGATGAAGAAGAAAAAAAGGGGAAAGAAGAAAAAGGGCAAATCCAAGAAGACAAAGAAGAAGGTTCTGGAATTCAGATTTTTTTTTATATTTTAATATAATAGATTTTAAGAACTGATTTATTGTTCATGATTTTTTTTTTCCATTTTTTTATGTTTTTTTTTTTAGCTACGTCAATATTTTTGGCTCTTCTTGTTGACGCTTTATTTTCGTTACTGGAGCAGGTTTATTCATTTATCTGAAAAAAATATATTTAGTCTGAAGTTGAACAAAATATTAGAATAATACATACAAAGTCTAATCATTTGCTTCAACTTTTCAACTCGTTTCCGACGGCACGTATCGGGTTTTATTTTGAGTACATTCCCGTCGCCGATGCGCGTTGCCATGGCAACCGAGTCCGGCCGTCGACTTGGGTTGGAGATTTTTGGCGCTTATTAAACATGTTGTCATTTCTGTCCTGCGCCAGGGTTCCAGTTCTCCTTCGCCTCACGACGTTGATGAAAATAAAGAAAAGCAAGAAGACTTAAAGAAGGTAAAGAAATAAATTGCACCGAGATTACGCTGATGCTCGTCTAGCTAGCGAAACGTTTTGACACGAGCGGTTACTAGCGTGTTGCTGACTAGCCTCGCTAGCTAACATTCTATTTAAAATTCAAAATCCATTTGACAAATTAGTTGTGAAATTAACATTAAAAAAAAAAAAGATTCTTTAAAGATACATTTGATTCAGTTCGCTAAAACGAGTCGATTTATTGAATCGATTCAGAGTGAGTCATTTTGATTCCGACTGCGCAGGAGGAAGTGAAGGGAGAAGATCGGGATGGACGGAGCGACGCAACGGGAGGAGTAGAGGACGGAGAAAGATACGATATGTTCCCAGACGATCCTACACGTGGCGTCTTTACTGAGGGGGCGGAGTCTCAGGGGGAGGGCTCCAGGGGCACCTGGAGGGGCGGAGCTTTAGGCTACAAGCCTCACCTGGACACCGAGAGGAACGGCAACGAGTCACAATATCAGATGTTGAACGAGAACGAATTGTGATTTCTTTTTTTTAAAAAAACATTTTGCTTTTTATAATTCAGAGTAAAAAATCATTCAGATGTTCAGTTTATCTCACACTCTAAAGATTCGAGTTTAGATTTGATTCAGGCGATTCACTTGTTTAACTTGTTTCGTTTTCCGGTACACAATCACAGGTTTTGCGTTAGGAACGGGTTTCCTTATGTCAGAGATTTCAGATGTGGTTTTTTTTTTTTTGCTTCATGGAGCATGAAATTCTGACTTTTTTTTACTTAAGCTGACGTTTTAGACGCTAGTTCAGATTTCAGATTTGATCGAATGCGCACAAAGGGATAAAATGACGAATAAGGACAAATTAGATCTGAAAGTTTTGTTGACAGTTTGCTTTTAGCGAATAAAATCGGAAATGTTTGGTAGTCGTAAGGAAGCTAGCTTTATCGCGGAAATCATTTCACCCCGTTTCTTTGATCAGTCTGGATATTTCTGGAGAAATTTTCTTTTTACAAATGTTTTCGTTTCGAATCCCATTTTAATAACTTTTCAGATAATAAAACGGCAAGAGTGATGAAATGAAAACCGGAAAACCGCGACATAAAATTAGAACCCAATCTAAAATTTTATCTAGAAGAATCTAGAAACTCTTGCATTGACAGAAATAGAGATTATGAAAAATGATACACTTTGGGGACACTCATTCGCAATAAACAACAACAACAACAACAAAATAAGCTTTTCATTTGATTCACCTTTGTATTAATCAGCTGGCATAAAGTGAGATTTGTTTTTCTTTTCTTTTCTTTTTTTTTTTTTTTTGCTTTTCAGTAGAAAAATGATTTCAGGCTGTTTAGGATTTAATGGCACAGAAATGCATGGACATTAAGTCTTAATTGACTTATTCCAAATAAAAATAAAAAACAATATGAGCTTTACAGTGTGATGATGTTATTGTGTGATGCACTTTTTTTTCTTTGTTATTACAATTTGCCAAACTATTTGTTTACTATTACATATTACTACACCATTTTTTTTATAAAAATTTTAATTAAAGAACGACGTCATGGTGCTTATGCATTAATAGTTACATTTAAAGTTCTGTGAAATGAGTTAGTTCCTGTTCTCACTTACATTACAGCAGCGGTAAGCTGTCGTTCCCTCACCAGTCTCTCTTTATTCTCTCTCTTCAAGTTGATTAGACAAAACAAACCCACGAAGTGTACACTCCCGCTCTGATCGACATAAAATCGCAGCTTTAAGGTACGTTCACATGTGCGAGTCGCCCGTCGCTGTATTATGAATTCGCCAGAAATCCTTTCTACTACTGGTTGCCGTAGTAACATTTATCAATGGGGGGTGGGGGTGCAACTAGTATTCCAGTTTCGACAACGAATCGGTTTCCTTGCCACTAAAATGAAACATTCTGGAGGGAGAGCGTTTATACATATAAAATGATGGCCTGAGTGCGTTTAAAGCAAAATAATAGCTAGTGAGCACCGGAGGCTACGGATCACGTACTCTCTACTGTCTAAAGTCCCTCCAGATTTGCATAAACTTTTCTCAGCTGGACACGCCCACATCTAGTCGCTCATGTCGCTGGAAGTCACCAGCTCTCGCTGAAAACGAATGGTCTCCGGTCGCTTTGTTGCTGCGTGTGTGAACGCACCTTTACTTCTGACTGCCACCGGAGACTCCTTCCGTGAATGTCGAATACGGAAATGTCGCCTTACAAGTGGAAAACTGCACCGTATCAGTGATCGTGCGTAGCTATAGGCGAACTGGGCAGATGAGAGATGAGCGAGAGATGAGAGAGAGAGCATTTCATCTAAACGAACTTTACTTCGTCCTACACAAGACCTGCCCGTCCACCACTCTTAGAGCGGCATCGACCTGATCAGCGCAGTTGTAACTGTGAGGGAAAATGATCTGATCGTGCAAAACGCCACGGTGAACCTCCAAAAAACGTCATCAAACACTCTTGATATGAGTACATAACTCTACACGAATACATGAAGACAAAACGACAAGCTGGACTTCTTTAACCAAGTACTCGATCCGTACTGTGGAGGAGCGCTTTTCTCTTCTCACAGAGTATGAGAACATTCGGAGTTTTATATGACGTTACATCTACTGTATCAAAGACGAGGTGACGACGACGAGAGTTCATCAGGAGTGCGTATAACTGGGAAGGCCCTGACTCATGGAGACTGGCTGGATGTTGATGGGCGTGACGTGTTGGTAGAGCTGACTGCTTTGAGCAGACGTCTGGCTGCTGGATCTCAACCACCGTATGTCCTTAAGTTCATTTGGGGGAAAGGAGGGGGTTTTTTTTCAAACGTTATTGTCGCATTAAGACTGCTTCTCGCTGTCCTTGAAACTGTTTCTCAAAGCTAAAACGGATTAGAAATGATCTAATGACGCAGGGCGGACTTAACGGACTAGCAGCAACTGCATGTGAACGTGAACTTACAGAGAAAATGAATATCCAGGAGGTTTTTTTGTAGCTTACATACAGTATGCTTGTTTAAATCCTGTACATATACTTTAGATATAACTCATAACGCACAGGTGGAGGAAGTGATTTGTGACTTGCTGAATTTGCGTTCGGACTTTTTTTTTTCATGGAATCAGAAACAATGCTTCAACGCTGTTTGAGTTTTCATTTGAGTGTAAATTTATCAATAAACAAAATGTCCAGTCTCGCACACGTATCTTAAAGGTTGTGGATGTGAAGTGGAGGGCGGGGTTTGTCTCGATCGTGGTTTGCCTAGAATAGCAGTTAGACACGAGCCGGCCCCGCATACGCTTTGAAAACGTCCGTAATTTCAGTATTTCAGATTGCAGATGATGGCTAATTAACGCTCCTTAACGGTCGAGGTACGGTGCAGTGTCAAAAGCTCTAAAATCTTCTTTTAAAAAAAGAATCGATTGGTACGTCAACAAAAACAAGGAGGAGACGCATCATTTGCATACACTGTGACGACAACGCGTGTGTTACACCGGAGATGTGGAGTTTAATCCCGATGTAATAACTCTTTTTTGGTGCTGTTGTTGTTGTTGTTGTTGGTGTTGTTTTAGCACCAGGTTAGTTTCAGAGCGTAAACAGTCACGCTGACGGAAGTGGATTTGGGTGGAAGTTTTTGGGTGGAACAGGAAATTCCAGATTTCCAGGTGTATCAGGTTACATAGACAACATGTAACAAGCAGATTTATTCACGTGATAGCTTCTGCATTCAAGTGTTAAAATGACTGATGAAATAAAATACTCTGAGAAAATGAGCATGGGTCATACAGAAATAATAATAAAATACACTACTACTACTACTACTACTACTACTACTAATAATAATAATAATAATAATAATGATGGAAAATGTGACCGTGTGTGATGACGTCACGTATTTTCCATCCTAATGTCTGAATCACAAATGGCTCCTTGCTCCCTACCTAGGGCACATAAACCTGCCCCCTTGCACTGATCACGTGAGCCACTTGCAAGCTGTTGAGTGAGAGAGGAGATGACGCTCGAGCGCTTTCTGTCAGTATAAAGTGCACTTACGGTGATTTGGAACACAGCCTCGGCGTCAGGTGCGGTCTCCGTGTGTGTTCTTCACTTCAATTCACTTCGGCACTGCAGGAGCGTCTCTGAGCTCAGGGGGAAGCATGGACTTCGATTTGGCTGCAGGTGAAAAAAAACAAAAACAAAAACAAATCTACATCCTTCGTTAGTTTTATGCGTTTTAGTCTCGCGCACAATATTGATTAGCGCTCGTGACGTGTTTATGGCGACTATAATGAGCAGATTAAAACTCTGATATGATGTCGTGAATCGTTACAAAGTCCGCGAGGTGTAAATGTTTGCATCTTCATTTGGTTTTAAAGCGAAATAGTACAAAACTGTACTCATGTAAATGAATCTAAACATAGTTGTTTATTTATTTATTTATTTATTTATGAGCTTGTTTATTTACGTTTATTTCATTGAATAACATAATTGCTTATTTACTTATTACCTACTTGTTTATGTAAATACCTACGTATTTACTTAAGTGTTTATTAACTGATTTGTTTAGTTACTTAACCCTTTTATTGCATGGTGTTGCCAAATGGCGACAGTTCATTTGTCTCCAAGTTTAACAAAATTATTATTTTTCCCAATGTAGCTGGAAAAGGGGGGCTTTAAATTTGACAACTAAGATAAAATGCCATGTCAGATTAACAGGAAGTGCTGTTTCCACTTCCTTTTCTGCCATCACATCACATGACATGACATGACATGGTGAGGTCATCCTCAGGGAGATCTTAAAATGTGATTAATTTGTCCATATTTAAGTAAACCTTCTTAAAGGAAACCATTGAAGCACTGTCTGAGATAAGTTAACATTTTGGGGGTTTTTTTTTTGGTCATTTAAAGAAGTTGATATATTTTGTTTAATGGTAAAATGTAATTGTTGCCAAATGGCAACAACATGCGATAATGGTGTATGTGTGGTATATGTGCATTCATGAAGTGAAACAGGCCTACATAGCAAACAAGACACCCGGCTTCTCTGATGTTGTATTTACAATTTTCCCCACATTCAAAGTAAGAAAAACTTTATTTAAAAAATGTTATGTGTCAAGAGAAAGAATTAGGAATTCAAGAGAAAGGATTAAAAAGATACTCAAATTTTTGTATGGATTTTGAGTGAGTAAATCCATCCACGTACGTTTTACAACTGTCATTCCTTTCTAGAAGATATAACTTTTACACGTTTACTAGGTGCCAAAAAAAACCCCTCTGCTTTCCACCATTGCACACTGTTACCATATGGCAACGATTTACCAACTACCCCCCAGTAAAATGTTTCAAGTATTATAAATCTATAATCTGTTTATTGTAAATGTAATCATTCATGCAGTAGAGTGTTAAATACTTCATTTATGTAGTTACTTGCTTGTTTACTTATTTATTTATTGTTTTTTTTTTTTTACTTGTTTGGGGTACTTTTTTGTTTAATGAAGGTCTTAACATACATTATTTTTGTTACTATTGTTACATTGTTTTTGTTGCTTATGACATAACATGCCAAACCAAATACGCTAAATGATTGTAAATTAAATTAATTTATTTTCTTTACTTTGTCCTGAGGGCATATACTTTTGCACATGATTGTATGTATGTGTATATATATGTATATACATTTTTGACCCAGTTGTAAGTTAACACACTGACTTTCTCTCTGACCCTCAGCTGTGGATAAGGATGAAGTAAAGAAGAGTGAGGCGAAAGAGGTCGAGGGAATTTTTGGATTTGGGAAGAAGGATAAAGACAAGGTGAGACCGACTGTTTCTTAACGTTTTGTATAATGTGATGTAAAAATAATATTAATGTTCATAAGCTACCAAACCGTGGTGTTTTAGTTTTAAATATAGTAAAGATTAAATGAAATAAAATCACTAAATTTAATAAAGTATTCAAACACCAGTTGTACCGACTGATCTGAGAACAGTCCTGGAAGGTGTGGCCTAATATTTTAATGTGCATGACTGATTGACAGCCCTCGGTCCGAGACTCGTAACCAGTGATGCTGCACAAGCTGTGAGAATTAGCATTGTTTAAATCCCCAGTCTTGCTTCCTTAGCTTACACATGCTAGGATATTTTCAGTTGCTAGGTTTGCCAGTGATGCCCCAACTGCGGTGAGGAAGTCCAAGCCCAAAACACATGGGTCCTTAATGGGAGCGAGCAATAGCCAGTTTCCAAATCTGACTGTAAGTTGCCTTTACTAGGCAGTTCTTGTCCAGGCGTGTGTCTTTGTTTCCCTGCTGCTTTCCGCACCTGCCTCACCAAAGAAAGCCTGCTACACCCAGGTATGCCATCTGCACAAAGATATGCCTGCCTCACCGAGGTATGCCTGCCTCACCGAGGTATGCCTGCCTCACCATGGAATGCCTGCTACACCCAGGTATGCCAGCCACATAGGTATGCCTGCCTCACTGAGGTATGCCTGCCTCACTGAGGTATGCCTGCTACACCCAGGTATGCCAGCCACATAGGTATGGCTGTCTCACAAAGGTATGCCTGTCTCATGATGGGATGCCTGCCTCACTGAGGTATACCTGCCTCACAAAGATATGCCTGCCTCTCTAAGGTATTTCCTGTCTCACCCAGGTATTTCTTGCCTCACAGGTTATGCCTGCCTTAACAAGGTATGCCTAGAACACCAGGTTATGCTTGCCTCAACAAGGTATGCCTTCCTCACCAGGGGGGTATGCCTTCCTCACCAGGGGGGTATGCCTTCCTCACCAGGGGGGTATGCCTTCCTCACTAGGTGGGTATGCCTTCCTCACTAGGTGGGTATGCCTTCCTCACTAGGTGGGTATGCCTTCCTCACTAGGTGGGTAGGCCTTCCTCACCAGGGGGGTATGCCTACCCTATCAGGGTATGCCTGCTTTACTAAGTATGCCTGTGTCACCAGGATGTGCAGCTCAGCAGCACCTCCACTCTTTACCCTATCTCTCTGTCACGAATCAGCAGTATCTTGTGCGGCCTTTAAAGGCCATTGCTGGCTGGCAAGTCCTACTGGGACATGAGCCACCCTCTACCTTCCTCCCTTTGCAGACAACCTTGCCTTCCTCACCGGCCACTGTCGGGTAGATCTGCCCGTAGCGCACTCAACCAAGCCGACTTCCGACACTAATGTGGCATTATACTACACTATGCGAAGAGATCTGACTCGAACAGAAAAATGTGCAAATCATGCAAATTAGCACTAGCTGTCCTGCGACACAGCACGGCTACAACGCATTCCTTTAGAGATGGTAAATAAGATGCTTACATGTTGACATGAACATAACATGCTGATATGTTAAAGTTCTCTCTTTAACAGGACAAGGACAAATGTAAAGACAAGGAGAAAAGCAAAGAGCACAAGAAGCCGAAAGAGCACAAGAAGCCGAAAGAGCACAAGAAGCCCAAAGAGCACAAGAAGCCCAAAGAGCACAAGAAGCCGAAAGAGCACAAGGGGCATGGAGGACACAGCTCCTCATCCTCCTCCAGTGACGATGATTAGGTAAAAAACCTTCGACCTCTGATATCATCATCAATAAGTCTATGATGCATCAATTCCCAAATGCTAGCATTTGATGAAAGATGTGTGTACTAGCTGCTAGCATAAACACTTTGTTTGAAGTGGAACAAGGAAGAGCTATATTTAGCAGCTAGCTATGCTATAAATGAAGAGATCTGTTAGCTAAGGATTTAATTGCCTATTTGTACAGCATAACATTTAATAAAGTCTGACAGAGCGCACAAAGATGCTAAACACCGGTACCAACAGCATGACAAACCTTTTGCTCACTAACGTTGTTAAACATGGGTCAGTTCTTGCTAGCTAGCTGTATTTACCACACAGGGGGGGAAAAAAGTCAGTTACTTTGTGATGGAAACCATTAGATTTTCCCTGTAGGAGTTTAGAGTTTCGTTAGCTTGTACTTATGTTGTGATTTGCTAGTTACTAATATAGCTTGGCTTTACAAATATAGCATAGCTAGCTCGCAAATGTCACAAAATACAGGTTGGAAACTCAGTCACATGACTTTAATGACGTTTATTATGTGTTTATTAAAGTATATTTCACTTGCCATTTCAGATCTGAGTGAAAGTGTTAGCTGTAAACACACAGAGTCTATCGTACATGCTAACTGCATCACTTGTTTACCTCATGGTATTCCAATATGGACTTCAATAAGTATTTCAGTAAGTAAGTTTTATTTGTAAAGCAACTAAATGCTACGAACATAACATTTGTCGGTAATGTAGCATAGCTAGCATAGTAAAGGAAAGCTGTAATTAGCACACAGATCTAAACTTGGAATTTAGTCATGCTCTTGAGAGCATTTTAGTGACGCGTCCTGCACCTCGTTTGTGTTTAGCTTGTATGCTAACTACTACCTGTGTAGGTTGAGGAAAGGGTCTTAGGGAAATCCAGCTAAACAACACCGCCTCAGGTTCTTCCTGACGTAGCCACTGTTAGCATCCGAAATAAAGAAGGAGTTTCATTGCTTTTGTTCATCTTTAATTAGTATTTCATTCTCTTTATCAGATAAAACAGAAAGGAGATCTTTGTAAGGGTCCAAAGCACTAGTGGTGTGTTTGTCGTCTATAATTAGCGCAGGCGTGTCCTGATGTAAAGATAAAGATGTTGTAAAGGTCAGACTGGAATGTGGCGTGATTGAGGAGGGAACGACTCTAACGTCTGAAACCTGAGCTGAAGACGCTCTGAGCGATTGACGCGGACAGCTTCGTAAAGGAGACGCGCTCGTTTTTGCGTTTTGAAAGATTGTTTAAGCGACACACTTTTGAGCAGATGAGTTCCTGCGTTGGCGTTGCTGATTTATCAGACATTATACACACTGAACTTTTAAATCTATGAATTTTTGAGCAACCTTCAGTAATAGTGTGAACCTGGCAAACCATGTCAGTGACCGTAAGCACTGCAAATTTTACTACAAATTACTTTTGTAAAAAATGGGATTTTAGCTGGGGGGAGGGGGGAGGGGGGAGGGGGGGGTTCTCGACCCAGCACTGAAATTTAGCCACTAGATGTCAATGTTAGACAGCACTGATGAGTTCTTACCGCTGAGCAGTACTCAGATTTACTAAAACCAAGACGAATACTTATTTTTATTATTATTAGGGGCCAAGCTCTCTTCAGCATCGAAACAAACATGCTTTCTCTGTGTGGCGCATTCTGACAAATGCCGAGCTTCAGTTCGAAAGGTCCTGTGTTCGATTTCCATCTGGTGCCAGGTCTTAAAAGTGTCTGTAATCTCGCGTCATTCGGTTCCTTTCTTTTGTTGCTCAGAATTGCAGTAACCTTTCCACCTCTTGGCATGTGAATAAATGCCTCTGTTCTGTTCATTTCCTGTTCAATCTTATTCTCAGCTGTGCTTCTGAACCCATCTTTTATTCATTCATGTATACTCTGTTTCTCCTCTTCGTGTTCTTCAGGCTCTGCATTATGCTTGCTACGCCTTTGGGGCTTGACCCCATTAATCGCTGCTTTCAGCTATATTTATTATTATTATTATTATTATTATTATTATTTATTTAACACATTTAAGAAATACTTTGTCACTGATATTAAAATGGTTCATTGTTTTATGTTCTATTCCATTATTCCTTGTTATTTTTTATGTAATTCATAACATTATTATTGAAATTAATTATATATCATTAATGTTACATCATAATAATAATAATAATAATAATAATAATAGTGGTTAGCACGTTTACCTTGCACCTCCATGGTTGGGGGTTCGATTCCTGACTCCGCCCCGTGTGCATGTTCTCCCCGTGCTTCAGGGGTTTCCTCCCCGCTCCAAACACATGCGTTGTAGGCAGATTGGCGTTTCCAAAATTGTCCGTCATATGCGAGTATGTGTGCACGATTGTGCCCTGTGATTGGCTGCCAGCCCCCCCCCCCCCCCCCAAATCCAGGATGTCCCCCACCTTGTGCCCTGGGAGAGGCTCCATAAAACATTAATAATAAAAAGGATGTCTAATATCTGACCTTATTTTCTGTATTTTAGGAACACAACTGGACTGAAGAAGGAATTTCTTTCTTTCTTTCTTTCTTTCTTTCTTTCTTTTCTCCCAATATAATAATTCATGTTGTGAAGCTGTTTCTAATTGTAATGTTGTAATTAAAAACAATAAATACATCTAAAATAATTATTTTAAAAGTCTCTCTTTACTTTTTATTATTATTTTTTTTATCTTGTTTTTGCTCCTGCAGTACTACAAAGACAACAGGACTTTTCTACCATTTGTATTAGCAGTGCTGTGTAAAAGTATTTGCACCCTTCTTCCCTCTGTTGATAACTGTGTCAGTGTGCACTTCTCTGTTTGTCCGCATGGTGGAGACATTCTACCTTTTATACACCGAGGCAGAGCGACAAAAAAAAAAAAAAAAAAAAACCACATCCAAAATGTGCACCGAGACTAAATATCGCACATTTAACTCAATTGGAGGATTTTTATTCAAGAACACATCAAACATGTCTTAATTATGTAAATTATTTTGACCTTACTGTTCCGTACTTCAATCAAACGCTCTGTGTTGCAGTGGGATGAATAAAGGCTCGTTGATGATTGTCTCGCGTTGTGCTCTGAAATCCAGAGCTCTCCAGTTATTTGTGCGTTTAATTAACCTGAACGCGGTGATTTTAAGAGTTTGAGGAATTCGGTTTACAGGACGACGCCTGAGAAGACGGCGTTTTCATGTTTTCATTTCATTTGAAAAGGCTGGAGACATCTCATCTGAGCCAGCTGAAATACGGTCATTCACAGAAGTCGTTCACGCTGATGAGACCTACTGCCTCTGACTTCACTGATAAAATACGAGTCTCATATTATGACATTGAAAGTGTACGGAAGTTTAGTAAGGAATAAGGTAAGGCTGCTGTCTGTCCGGTACGCTCTATACTTTAGCAATAGAACCTTTCTTAAAGGGGACCTATTATGCAAAATTCACATTTACATGGTGTTTGAACATAAATGTGTGTTGACAGTTTGTGTACACAAACTTTATTTTTATTCCCGATAAATCATAAACAGTGTCTCAAAATGAGCCGTTTTCATTTTCACACTAACATGATGTCACGTTGGAACAAGCCCCGCCCAGGGACCGCCCTATTAGCATAGCTCCTCCCCTGAGTGAGCTGCACACAGTGTGCCATGTTCTCCACGCAGGAGCAGCTACGGCGATGAGAAGAACGTCTCCGCTCCGTAAGTGTTGTAAGTGTTCGGTTGTTGAGTGTAAAATTGAACACGGGTCTTCATGCACTCCCGGCGTCCGAGCCACCGAAGAGGCAGTGGAGAGGTTTTCATTTGGAAGGAAACGTCCGACAAAAGACCGTGCCATCGCAATTTCGCCAATTTAAGTGGTTTTCCGAAAAAAAACGAGCACAAATTACGCACATCGCATCGCAAATTTCGAAAAAAAGCCGCAAAATGAAATGTTTTTGGCCGCAACGATCACAAAGAAAACTCGGCGGCGTTCTGTACGGACTGAATTTCACAAAAAAAACATTTAACTAGTTCAACGTTGTTGGTTTTTTTTTATGTTGGAAACCTGTGACCTGTGCTATTTGAAGAACTTCTGGAGACCTGAGACGTTCTCTATTCCTAGAGGGTCTGTGAAGATGCAACCCCTCAGGATGACCTGTGTTCCATCACAGTGTTTGTACAGTGTGGAAACCCCAGCTCTGGGTATCGCGGGGCTCTGTGATGGAGGGTTGTAGGTGGGCGTGGGATTTATGGCTCTTTTTTTATTATTTGAATTGCTAGCAGGTAAGTCCCATTATTTTGAGTTTTTCGTTGTGTATGTACGTTTTTGTCCAGTTTCCCGAGCTCTTGGTTTGTGATCGGACCCCGGGCCTCACACCCGTAGAGCGCGCTGGGATCTAAAACCGATTTCAGCCAGACTAGAGATTTTTACAGTTTCAGCCAGACTCTGATTGGGATCAGATTCTAGATATTGTTCTGAACAGCGTGAGAAGCTGATGGTGATTTTTCTCTCTGCTCGTTCACAGTCTTGGTGACGTTTCCGGTGGTGTTGATGTTTATACCGAGGTGAGTGTCGTTCTGAGTGTGTTCATGGGCCGTGTTGTCTAATTTGAAGTTATGATTGTCTTTCAGAATATCGTTATTTTAGTCTTTTTTGGCTTCTCTAACAGAAGGAGGTGCAGGAGGTCTAGACACTGCTGATGACCTTCTGTTGTGGGTGACCTCTCTCTCTCTCTCTCTCTCTGAATCGGTCTTGTCTATCTCTCTCTTTTCCTCTCTCTCTCTCTCTCTCTCTCTCTGAATCAGTCTTGTCTATCTCTCTCTTTTCCTCTCTCTCTCTCTCTCTCTCTCTCTCTCTGAATCGGTCTTGTCTATCTCTCTCTTTTCCTCTCTCTCTCTCTCTCTCTCTCTCTGAATCAGTCTTGTCTATCTCTCTCTTTTCCTCTCTCTCTCTCTCTCTCTCTCTCTCTCTCTGAATCGGTCTTGTCTATCTCTCTCTTTTCCTCTCTCTCTCTCTCTCTGAATCGGTCTTGTGTCTCTCTCTCTCTCTCTCTCTCTCTCTCTCTCTCTCTCTCTCTCTCTCTCTCTCTGAATCAGTCTTGTCTATCTCTCTCTTTTCCTCTCTCTCTCTCTCTCTCTGAATCAGTCTTGTCTATCTCTCTCTTTTCCTCTCTCTCTCTCTTTCTCTGAATCGGTCTTGTGTCTCTCTCTCTCTCTCTCTCTCTCTCTCTCTCTCTGAATCGGTCTTGTCTCTCTCTCTCTCTCTCTGCATCTGTCTCTCTCTCTGCATCTGTCTTGTCTGTCTGTCTCTCTTCCCCCCTCTCTCTCTCTGAATCTGATTTGTCTCTCTCTGTATGTTTTTTTATTGCAGTTCTTTTGTTTTATCCGAGTATCTCTCATTCTCCCTCTTTCTCTCTATCTCTCTCTCTCTCTGCATCTCTTTTGTCTGTCTTTCTGCAGTTCTTTGTTCTATCTGTCTGTCTGTTTTTGTCTTTCTCTCCGTTTCTGTTTTTTGTCTGTCTTTGTTTTCATGTCTCTCTGTAGTCCTTTTGTTTTTATCGGAGTATCTCTCTCATTCTCTGCTTCTCTCTCTCTCTCTCTCTCTCTCTCTCTCTCTCTCTCTCTCTCTGTGTGTGTGTATATAATAGTTATAAACATGGCTACATTTATCCGCTCTGTGTAAATTTCCACCTTTTATTTTTCCACCACGTTCTGTAAATAAATTCCTGTGACACACAGACACACTGAAACACTCGGAGCTGAAAGAAGAGTGTGATCAGAACACGTCTAAGTCCAGCAGGAGGAAATAAAGTGCAGGCGCACCGCGGCGTGTCTGCGCTCCTGTCTCATTCTGTTAGACGTGACTGTTCCTCGTGCGTCGGGTGAGCTCGTGTCCCGGGGAGGAGTCAGCACTTTCACAAAGTAATCAGACTGCACTTTCACTAAGTAACACAGAGAAGCGAGTAAACCCGGAATATCATCCGGGAAAACAGCGCAGTGCATGGGCCTTTGATAGAGAGAACTGCTGGCACCCTTACACAGACAGACAGACAGACAGACAGACAGACAGACAGACAGACAGATCGATCTGCAGAATGTTTATTTGAGAATAACAATGACAGTCAGTGTGGAAAATAAATCTTAATCTGCACACCTGGGCTTTAACATCCCGTTATTGAGCTGACTACAGTAAAATTGGGTACACACACACACACACACACACACACTGCAGATCCATCTGTCCCTGCAGAAAAGCTGGGTGTTAATTCTGCTGATGCAGCTGCGATTTCTTCAAATATACAAACTTTCAGCATTTTACGCTGCGGTACATTCACAGACGATATAGAGAGAATGTGACACTCCCCCCTCTCTCTCTTTCTCTCTCTCTCTCTTTCTCTCTCGCTATCTCTCGCTTTCTCTCTCTTTCTCTCTCTCTCGCTATCTCTCGCTTTCTCTCTCTTTCTCTCTCTCTCACTATCTCTCGCTTTCTCTCTCTCTCACTATCTCTCGCTTTCTCTCTCTCTCTCTCTCTCTCTCTCGCTCTTTCTCTCTGAAAACTTAACGTTACACTATTTATTCTCACTTTTGTAAACATGTACAAGTCCAGTGTTGATTGTAAAACCCCACAATGCACTGCAGCAGTGTATGGTGATGCACCTAATGATGCACTAAAGCAGGTACAGAATACCCACAATGCACTTCGACTTCTAGCGTTGTAAGGAGTAGCACACTGTATCATCTCTCTCTGTATGATTTTCTCTCCGTTGCCACACGATGGCGTCATTTCCGCTCCTCCCTAAACACCAACCCTTCCTCCGGATGGCGTCACCGGCGTCTCCACGGCAACAGCGGCAGGAGAGAGAGAGAGAGAGAGAGAGAGAGAGAGAGGGAAAAAAAAGAGGTCCGTCTCCGGGACGCCGCGCGCCTCTCAGCATAGCAGACCCGGAGCGCGCGCGGTCAGGACGCACGGTCATGCACTGTCTCGCGCTCTGACCCGGAGCTCACGCGCGTGGTTTCCTCCAGTTTCTCGCGGTGGTATGAATAACAGTAGTAGTAATAGTAATCATTATTATAATGAATAATAAATAGTTTCTCCTGCGGCGGACATGCGCGGAGCAAACGGAGCAAAAATAAAAGAAGCTGCGGACAGAAGGAGGAGAATGTCGGTAATCCGTTAGACACGGAATGCAAAGAAAGAGGAGCGCGTGCAGACAAGTGGCGCAGAAATGCAGCGGTGTGACATGTTCTTTGTGGTCCTAGAATGAAAAATAGTGTTCTATGACAAAGACTTGATTGATGCATTGTGTGTCATCTCCACCCGAGAAACTCCGGACGCACTGATTTGCCAGAAATAATCAAATACAATTCAAAAGAAATTACAGAAAGAAAAACCAAATCCAGGAACGATGCTGAACACACACAATTTATGGATTGCATGGCTCGCGCTCTTGTGCATGGAAGGTAAGGAATTCTGGTATTGTGTTCCATTCCAAGTTCATGCACGCACGCTGAGAGGGAGTCTGCTTGAAGACTGAGGACTGTGTGTGTGTGTGTGTGTGTGTGTGGGGTGGGGGAGATTTTTCAGGTGCAAATAAAGCGCGAGAGGTTGCAAAGAGTTGCAGTCAGGGCTGCAATCAGATCTGAAAGTTGCACGAGGCCACGAGACGAGGTTGCATTCCAGCATCTGAGTGTGTGTGTGTGTGTGTGTGTGTGTGTGTGTGTGTGTGTATGTATGTATGTATGTATGTATGTTGTGCATGTGGAGGGTACAGAACGGGAAGAGCCAGACGGCGCGTGCTTGCAGTCCTGTAATCCTCCAGACGATTAAGAAGAGCTCTGTAGTCACGTGACGAGCTCGCGCTTGGAAGTTTGTAACGCGGCGCATGCTTTTTAACGCTTCTGTCAGGATTTGAAAGAAGGAAAGTTCACATGCGACCAGATGTAGGATTTTAATGCATGATGCAGAAGAATTGAAAGAAAGCGGTAGTAGATACCACGTGACACATTTTTTCTGTATATTGTTCATCTAACGCCATGGGAGTGACTCAGGGAGTGGGACTTTTATCCAGTGACTTATTCTGGATTTGTTCAGATTTGTGCAAATGTTAGGATAAGGAATGTGTTGCGTTCAGTATTGTGATCTGATGTTTAACCGGTTGTCAGGACGCGCCTCCTTTAGTCCAGCCGAAGTAAAGAAAGCACTTTTCTTGATTTGTGCCTGAGATTTAAAAAAAAAAAAAAGACAGGTAGACTTTTCCAAACACAGTTTGTCCGTTCATCCGTCTTCCGTACCGCTTATCCTATACAGGGTCGCGGGGAGCCTGGAGCCTGTCCCAAGGAACTTGGGACACAAGGCGGGGGACGAGGTTCAAACCTATCAGGGCACAACTACACACACATTCACACACTACAGACAATTTGGAAATACCAATCAGTCTACAACGCATGTGTTTGGACTGGGGGAGGAAACCGGAGTACCCGAAGGAAACCCGGAGGATTCGAACCCCCAACCCTGGAGGTGCGAGGCAACAGTGCTAACTCCTAAGCCACCGTCTGTCCCAGTTGGAACATGGAACACTCTCAGCTGCCTCCTTTCTTTCAGAATTTCACCTTAAATCCAGGCGATACTGTGAGAGACGTTGGGGATCTGATGTTTCCTTCTAGTTTTGTACTGGAGCTCTGAGGAGAACATGGCGTGTAATGGAGTTATCTAACGGTTTCCTGCCAAACATTGGAAATACATTAGATATTTGTTCCCCAGATGAGGACGGGTTCCCTTCTGAGTCCGGTTCCTCTCAAGGTTTCTTCCTCGTATCATCTCAGGGAGTTTTTCCTCACCACCGTCACCACCGTCTCGCTCAATAGGGATAAATTCACACACTTAAAATCTCCATCCTGTGTTTATACGTTTCTGTAAAGCTGCTTTGAGACAACGTCCGTTGTTAAAAGTGCTATACAAATCCAGTTGAATTGAATTGAATATCACTCCTACCTTTCCGTCCTTTAAGAACATCATTCCAGCAAAAAATAAAAAAATAAATAAATAAATAAATAAATAAATCTAGCTTGGCGTTTAGACCATCGTAGACACCTGAAATCCCGGGGCTCTGCTTCTTTCCACAGATCTTAAATATCTTAAACTGGACAAATTGTTCTTATTATCATTTAAAAACAAAAAAAAATTATGATAGTTGACAGCTCCTTTCCAGAATCGATGCATGGAGGCGGAGAAGAGCTACAAAACTGGAGAAAAGCTGGAAGATGACCAAAACGCCTGAGGTTTTGTTGACTGTCCTGTTTGCTGGTTCATGGATTTCTCTCTGGCCTGTGACCCGCTACGGTGCGCCG
Organism: Ictalurus furcatus; assembly: GCF_023375685.1. NCBI lineage: Eukaryota > Metazoa > Chordata > Actinopteri > Siluriformes > Ictaluridae > Ictalurus > Ictalurus furcatus. The sequence continues at coordinate 1,815,251 of NC_071271.1, forward strand.
CTATACTAATTAATCTGATTTAGTCAATATCTCAAAATTTCCAATCCCAAAGCTACAGCGAGTTATCTGAGGTGTATTTATTTATTTATTTATTTATTTATTTTTGCGTTTTAGTCCACATGGAATAGAAAAAATAAATAAATAAATAAAGCTATGCTACTTTTCAGGAAGATACTGTAGCTTGCTAATCAGGGAACGCTCGCTGAATGTTCGGCTTCACGGTCGAGGTAGATACTGTGAAGACTTAAATCAATCTGACGAACGAATGGAAAACAGATTTCAAATGAATTGACGGGATTTCCATTTCCACCGAGCAATCCTAACGGACCGGTCGACGAAGACGTGTTTCTGATTAGCCGGCTGACAGCGCTAGCTTCTGGACTAGCCGTTAGTGTGTAGTTGAAGAAGTTCTTCCCAGCTCATTTACGTGAAAGAACAAGCATGAAGAAGGCACGGGACTCTCCATTCTGTCCGCTTTTCTAGAATTTGAGATTTTCTTGCAATCTCCAGATTGAGACAAATTTGAAAAGGAAATAAATTTCAAGGGTTTCAGAGGGTGCCATGGTAACGCATTTGGGTGGTGTTGAGGGGGAAGTGACTTAACAATCTCGGAGACAGTTCTGGGACACCATGGTTCCTCCAGTTTTACCCTGAGGGATTGGGTTATGTGTAGACAGAAACGTTTCCCGTGATGCTTGATATCAGACTGGGGTGAAAATGAGCGAATGTCGAACGTGAACGAAAGAACGTGAACCGATGAGAAGATGTTAAACTGTACATTTTACAAGGGGGAGGGGGGACTGTAGGAATCGTACACTGTGAAAGAACTCTTTGGTCTCTGGTGCTACGGTGGCCAAAGATGGCTGACGACGGAGCTGCGTCAGCGTGAGAAATTAAAATCCGATTCAGATGTCGTGAGAGCCGAGCTGAATTAGCATCTGAAATGTTTTTGTCTCGTTCGTTCATGAGAAACGCCGCGAGATCCCACGTTCTGAGAATCGGGACGGTCGGTTTGGATTGGTTTGGGATTTGAAAGCGCGCGTGCGCTTTATTTTTCTGAGCATCTGAAAGAAAAAAAACGGTGAATATATGTGGCGTCTCTCGCATTTTTAACATTAGATCGGATTTTATTTCAGCTTAAGACGGTCCGTACAAGGGTTTCGCAGAGTTTAATCAACGAGAATCAAAAATGTTTGATTTTGCAGCGGCTTTTTGCGAGATTTGGCGAGTTATTTGTGCCCCTTTTTTTTGGCGGAAAACTACCCGAACTGGCGAAATCGCAATCGCACGAAATTGTTCCGTGTGGTCATTCGCAGCGATGTCTGTCGGTAAACGAGACCTTTTTTTTTTTTTTTTTTTTTTTTAAGCTGTACTCGTGTTCGACGCGCGTGAATCGAAGGGGGCTTAGTTTGAACCGGGTCTCGGCGCAAATCTGCGGTAACTCCGAATGTTGCGGCGTTTCTCGGCTTTCCGAGACCGCGAGATCCCGGAGCGACCGTTGAGAAGTCGTCGCCGATTTGAGAACTCCGCTTACTCCCGGTTAACATGCTAACTCTTCATCTGCATCTTCACTGTGATTATATGCTGAGCTCAGAGTCATTCCTCTTCAGCTGTCACTCTCGCTCGGGGGCCAGTGCCATTAATTTTGCATCTGCTGCCATTAACGGACAGGCGCGGGACAGGAAGAGCAAAGGAAGGACGACTTAACGAGGACGTGACCAGAGCGAGACGTGAGGACACGAGCGGAGGAATTCTACCATCCTAAGTGACGGAAGAGATGATTGGAGATGTGTGTGTGTGTGTGTGTGTGTGTGTTAGCATAGCGTAGTATAGCATAGCATGGACCCTTGAGGAAGGACTTAGCTTAGTTGCGTAACTTTTAGGTCCTGCACTGATGCCTCTCAACGTAACAACACTGTCCAATTTTTCCCCCTTTATTTACAATCGTAAACACACACTTCTACGCACTGACGCAGAAACATCACGGACAAGCCACCGTCCTCGTTTCGTTTAGTTTCAGTCCACCCCTCATTGCTTGTGCACGGCGACTAAACCGTTATCAAGACACGGATTTGGACAGAAAACATAACCGCAAAACAGGAATGAGAGAAGCGTCCAGGAAACAGATTGACGGCTGTAAGCATGTAATATCACGTGATGTCGTGTTAAACACCTAAAGCTCAAAACATCTGCTCTGCTCTGAGCTAGCGTTTAGCGACCGCCGCCCCCACGCCGTCACGCTAAAACCCTTTTTTTTTCTTCACTCACTCGTGTGTTTTATTTTGCTTTATTTATTTATTTTTATTTCCTTATCCTGCTGAAAGTGAAAAGCAGGGCAGCTGGCCTGTACATGGGACAGATGGGAGTTTCCACCTCGATTATCTTTAGCTAAAAATAACCGCTTCGAAAAAATTAAAAGACCATTAGGAACGCTCCTAAAGGGCAGGAGCGGGAGCGAGAGGAGAGGAAGAGGAAGAGGAAGAGGAAGGATGAGAAGGGAAGGAGGGAGGGGAAAAAAAAAAAAAAGGCAGCAAAGACATCTCATGTTGTGGGGATGTGGGGGGTGGCGGGGAGGGGAGAGAGAAAAACGTATGAATAAATGATTGAGGAGAGTCAAATGAGGTGGAAACTCGCTTCAGCGTCAGCGGCTGATCGCGCTAGCGGCTACGTCTGTGCGTTTTAATTGACGATGTGACGTGAAAAGCACTTAGAAGCGCACGAAGTAGCGGATCGGGACACTACCGGACAGGATGTTGAAGTTAGGATCGAATCCGTGATCCTGTAATGGAGAGTTATTGGGAAAAAATCTGGTTTAGGCCACACCCACTGTAGGTGTAAATCCAAGTACAGATACGGATACATATATTTGGTCCCTAATGTCTGACTTATAAGGTATATGTAGGTTATATAACGTGTTAAATGGCACAAATGGATGTCACACACACACACACACACACACACACACACACACACACATGGAAATTTCTTCATAAAGCATTTCGACTGCAGTGCTCTAAAAATACACCAGGTAATAATTTCACACTGCTGCTAATGTCGTTTTCTTCATCGCTCACAGCTCCGAACCGATCGTACGCCGTCGCACCGGCCGAGGAACGAGAGCAGCACAAATTACACACTCTCTTTCTCTCTCACGCTCCCTCTCTCTCTCTCTCTCTCTCTCTCTCTCTCTCTCTCTCATGCTCCCTCTCTCTCTCTCTCTCTCTCTCTCTCTCTCTCACGCTCCCTCTCTCTCTCTCTCTCTCTCTCTCTCTCTCTCTCACGCTCCCGCTCTCTCTCTCTCTCTCTCTCTCTCTCTCTCTCTCTCTCATGCTCCCTCTCTCTCTCTCTCTCTCTCTCTCTCTCTCTCTCACGCTCCCTCTCTCTCTCTCTCTCTCTCTCTCTCTCTCTCTCACGCTCCCGCTCTCTCTCTCTCTCTCTCTCTCACGCTCTCTCTCTCTCTCTCTCTCTCTCTCATGCTCTCTCTCTTTTTCACTCTCTCTCTCATGCTCTCTCTCTCTCACGCTCTCTCTCTCTCTCACTCTCTCTCTCTCTCTCACGCTCTCTCTCTCTCTCTTTTTCACTCTGTCTCTCTCTCTCATGCTCTCTCTCTCTCTCTCTCACGCTTTCTCTCTCTCTCTCACTCTCTCTCTCACGCTCTCTCTCTCTCTCATGCTCTCTCTCACTCTCTCTCTCTCTCTCACGCTCTCTGTCTCTCTCTTTTTCACTCTCTCTCTCGCTCTCTCTCTTTCTCTCTCACGCTCTCTCTCTCATTCTCTCAATCTCTCTTTCTCTCTCTCTCTCGCGCTCTCGCTCTCTTTCTCACTTTCTCTCTCTCGCTCTCTCTCTCTCGCGTGCTCTCTCTTTCTCTCTCTTGCTCTCTCGCTCTCTCTCTCTCTCTCTCTCTTTCTCACTCTCTCTCTCTCTCTTTCTTCTTTCATTTCTTCCTTGTTTCTTTGACGGAAAATCCATATCACTGTGCAAACATCAGGCGAACACTTTCATCTTATTCACACCGTCTTCACAAATTACCCCAATTTGTTCCAAAAAAAAAAAAAAAAAAAAAAAAAAGGAACTCTAAAAGGTTAAAGGTCAGGACGAGGGCGTGGTTAGCACTTTTTAATCGCTTCATTCATCCGTACAAACTTAGGCTCTACTCCTACAATCCACAGTAATCTACTATAATCTACAATCTGACTCTCCTGTGTAACGTTAACTCTTTTTTACCAGACGTCAAAACATGGACTTTGTGCCTGTTATTCGAATTTATTTGTGATGTCACACTCCACAGTAGTAGTTAATGGCTCATATGAAAGTCGACACTCAGGGCTTTAAGAATTTGCACTTTCCTATTTCATTTATTATTATTATTATTATTATTATTATTATTATTAGACCCAGCCTAGTGGGTGTAATTTCGTTGTGGCGCTTGTATACAGTGTCATGATACTCTACGTACAGAAACCCAACAGTGTCCTGACTAATCGTATAACAGACTTGTGGTGATGAAATAATCGGTAAAGGTGATGAAATAAAGCCGGCAAGTCGATCCCCAGAGTCCGGCGGCGGAACGGAGTGCCAGCGTACCGCTAGAAAGGCGGCAAAAGCATTGAAATTCTTACTTCAAATAATAATAAAAGTTTAGACATAATTAGAGGAATGCGAAAAATAACGTTTGTCCTAAGTGGCATGAAATTATGGGCTATAAGAAAATAGAGCAAGATATCTAACAGGAAAAAAAAACAAAAAAACCCGAAAGATATGATATTTATACATAATCTATTTATATATTTAATTTATTGATTAAGTAAATATTATTTATACTGTGTACAGTTATGTTATATGTATATTATGTGTATAATGCATTATTCTTTCTTTATTCATGTATTGATTTAATTTAATATTATTCATAATAAATAATATAAAAACATTATTTATTCAAACAAATATTATAAAGTAATACTAATGTGTATATATATCTGTTTTATATTATTGTAACGTATCGTTTTTATAAAGATACAATTTCTATTATTTTCATTGTATTTCAAATTCTAATGATTTGTTAACTTTGTGCTGTTTATGTATTTTATTTTATTAATAATATCTATTTATTGATGTAGTTAGTTAAAATAACAAGCAGAGTAATGGAGCGTATGACGGAATCAGAGGCGTAATAACAGAATGAATGGCAGAAACGTGTGTGTGTGTGTGTGTGTGTGTGTGTGTGTGTGTGTGGATCTGAGGATTTGTCACACGGGTAAAAAAAGACGAATTTTGCAGAAGGACGTGTCAGTGATTCTCCTCCATCAGGCGGCCATATGTAATTCATGAGCCACAAGAAGACCGTCTGTCCTCTCGGATCCGTCTCAAATCTGTTCCTCACTACAGAGAGGTGGGGGTGGGGGGGAAGGGGGGTGGGTTAGGGGAAGAGAGAGAGGGAGGGGGGGTTGGGGGAAGAGGGGGGGTTGGGGGAAGAGGGGGGGGGAGGTTGGGGGGGGGGTTGGGGGAAGAGAGAGGGGGGGGGGAGAACGTTTATAGCTGCTATAACATAAGAACAAGATTAAATGTAACTATAAATGGATAAAAAGTATGATGTGTCGTTCTGTAATGAATACAAATTCGTAATCCTTCACAAGCCGCTGTGCTAAGAGCAATAAAACACTCGGGGACGTGCTGTTATCGGAAAATAATAATAATAACTGTAGTGAGATTGTTTGTTTTGCAAAGAAATATATTGGCACCCTCAAATCTCCGCAAAACACAGATGAGTGCAGCAACCGGTGCTCGTAGTGTGATGCATCAATGGTTACATGATTTTACCTGCAGTGTCACTTTATAAGTGTGTGTGTGTGTGTGTGTGTGTGTGTGTGTGTGTGTGTGTGTGTGCAGGGTAATTTAGGGTGGAAAGTGTATAAGGCCGCAGACCCCATCTGTACACTGCAAATTGCCCTATTATCTGTCTATTGCTCTTCTGCACAGGCACACACACACACACACACACACACACACACACACACACACACACACACACACACGGTGAGTGTGTTATGTGTGTATCGTTCAGCCATGTGCTACAGTCTGTCCTGTTATTCCGTTATCCTCCAGTGAAAGGGCGGATGAAGGGCGTGTGTGTGTGTGTGTGTGTGTGTGTGTGTGTGTGTGTGTGTGTGTGTGGTCATTTGTGATGTTTGATATAAAGTCGTACAATAAACATGACATGGCTATTTATTTATTTATTTTCTAACACATTTTAAAGATTTCTTTACAAAATATCACTTTTCTGAAGGCTGATGATTTACTGGACGTCGTGTCGTGTGAGCGCTAACTCTCACAAACCATAAACTCTGTGTGTGTGTGTGTGTGTGTGTCTCTCTCTCGCTGTCTCTCTCTCAAGATGTCTCGATGTCTCTCTCTCTCTCTCTCGATGTCTCGATGTCTCTCTCTCTCTCGATGTCTCAATGTCTCTCTCTCTCTCTCGATGTCTCTCTCTCTCTCGATGTCTCTCTCTCGCTGTCTCTCTCTCTCTCGATGTCTCTCTCTCTCTCTCTCTCTCGATGTCTCTCTCTCTCTCTCTCTCTCTCCCTCTTGATGTCTCTCTCTCTCAATGTGTATCTCTCGATGTCTCTCTCTCTCGATGTCTATCTCTCTCTCTCGATGTCTCTCTCTCTCTCTCGCTGTCTCTCTCTCTCTCTCAATGTCTATCTCTCGATGTCTCTCTCTCTCTCTCAATGTCTATCTCTCGATGTCTCTCTCTCTCGATGTCTATCTCTCTCTCTCGCTGTCTCTCTCTCTCTCTCAATGTCTATCTCTCGATGTCTCTCTCTCTCTCTCAATGTCTATCTCTCGATGTCTCTCTCTCTCGATGTCTATCTCTCTCTCTTGATGTCTCTCTCTCTATCTCAATGTCTATCTCTCGATGTCTCTCTCTCTCTCTCAGTGTCTATCTCTCGATGTCTCTCTCTCTCGATGTCTATCTCTCTCTTGATGTGTCTCTCTCTCTCTCTCAATGTCTATCTCTCGATGTCTATCTCTCTCTCTCAATGTCTCTCTCTCAATGTCTCTCTCTCTCGATGTCTCTCTCTTGATGTCTCTCTCTCTGTCTCCCGATGTCGCTCTCTCTCGATGTCTTTCTCTCTCTCTCTCGATGTCTCTCTCTCGCTCACTGTCTCTCTCTCTCTCACGCTGTCTCTCTCTCTCGATGTCTCTCTCTTGATCTCTCTCTCTCACTGTCTCTCTCTCTCTCTCTCTCTCGATGTTTCTCTCTCTCTCTCTGTCTCTCTCTCTCCTGTATGTATAGATTCGAGTATAGCCTCTCACACGTCTCGTCAGCACGCTGCTGTATAAGTCATTCTTGATGTCTTATTTAAAGACATTAATTGCATTAGTTGTAATTGTGCTCATGCTGCAGCAGTCACTCAAAGCGAAGTTTTTTCCTCTCTCCATCGTTAATACCACGTTCCACCATTCAGGTGCATGAGGAGCAGCAGCTTGCCTGACTTTCTTTCAGTTCTTTACCTGTGTCTCATTTTAATCGTCTCCCCACTGTATGGCGCCTCCCACACGTTCATGCGTATCACAGTCCTGAGTGAGAGACCGAAACAGTCCTACATGTACTTTTACAAAACAAAGAGAGGGTAAAAAATAATAAAGTACACTTTAATCTCACGTCTCTCACTCGCGTCTCCCGGGAGTTCATAGAGAGAAAGTCTTAAACAAAGCCAGAAACCAAAGAGCCAAAGTGTCAGATCTCTATAAAAGCCAATTCCCAGAATCGTTCTGTGTTAAATAACAGCCTGCTGAGAAGCTCAGACTTCAATAATGGATTCTTGCACATGGCTACAGGATACAAGCAAAAAGAAAAAAAACAAAAGTTACAAAGTGAAAAACGATCAACGCTAAATGAAACCAACTAGAATAAAAAAAATACCAAACCAATGTTAAACACAAAATGAAAAAGAAAAAATGAGCCACACTAAAAAAAATTACCATTCATAGCTTTCACAAAAAAAACTAATCAAATAAAATGACCCACACTAACAAAACAAGTTGGATGTTAATAGAAAATTACCCATGATATAACACCCACAAACTAATCCCACGCTAAACTAAACCCACGCTAAACAAATCCCACGCTAAACTAAACCCACGCTAAACAAATCCCACGCTAAACAAATCTCACGCTAAACTAAACCCACGCTAAACAAATCCCACGCTAAACTAAACCCACGCTAAACTAAACCCACGCTAAACTAAACCCACGCTAAACAAATCCCACGCTAAACTAAACCCACGCTAAACAAATCCCACGCTTAACTAAACCCACGCTAAACAAATCCCACGCTAAACTAAACCCACGCTAAACAAATCCCACGCTAAACTAAACCCACGCTAAACTAAACCCACGCTAAACAAATCCCACGCTAAACTAAACCCACGCTAAACTAAACCCACGCTAAACAAATCCCACGCTAAACAAATCCCACGCTAAACTAAACCCACGCTAAACAAATCCCACGCTAAACTAAACCCACGCTAAACAAATCCCACGCTAAACTAAACCCACGCTAAACAAATCCCACGCTAAACTAAACCCACGCTAAACTAATCCCACGCTAAACTAAACCCACGCTAAACAAATCCCACGCTAAACAAATCCCACGCTGAACTAAACCCACGCTGAACAAATCCCACGCTAAACTAAACCCACGCTGAACAAATCCCACGCTAAACAAATCCCACGCTAAACTAAACCCACGCTGAACAAATCCCACGCTAAACAAATCCCACGCTAAACAAATCCCACGCTAAACTAAACCCACGCTGAACAAATCCCACGCTAAACAAATCCCACGCTAAACAAATCCCACGCTAAACTAAACCCACGCTAAACAAATCCCACGCTAAACAAATCCCACGCTAAACTAAACCCACGCTAAACAAATCCCACGCTTAACTAAACCCACGCTAAACAAATCCCACGCTAAACTAAACCCACGCTAAACAAATCCCACGCTAAACTAAACCCACGCTAAACTAAACCCACGCTAAACAAATCCCACGCTAAACTAAACCCACGCTAAACTAAACCCACGCTAAACAAATCCCACGCTAAACAAATCCCACGCTAAACTAAACCCACGCTAAACAAATCCCACGCTAAACTAAACCCACGCTAAACAAATCCCACGCTAAACTAAACCCACGCTAAACAAATCCCACGCTAAACTAAACCCACGCTAAACAAATCCCACGCTAAACTAAACCCACGCTAAACTAATCCCACGCTAAACTAAACCCACGCTAAACAAATCCCACGCTAAACAAATCCCACGCTGAACTAAACCCACGCTGAACAAATCCCACGCTAAACTAAACCCACGCTGAACAAATCCCACGCTAAACAAATCCCACGCTAAACAAATCCCACGCTAAACTAAACCCACGCTGAACAAATCCCACGCTAAACAAATCCCACGCTAAACAAATCCCACGCTAAACTAAACCCACGCTGAACAAATCCCACGCTAAACTAAACCCACGCTAAACAAATCCCACGCTGAACAAATCCCACGCTGAACAAATCCCACGCTAAACTAAACCCACGCTGAACAAATCCCACGCTAAACTAAACCCACGCTAAACAAATCCCACGCTAAACTAAACCCACGCTAAACTAAACCCACGCTAAACAAATCCCACGCTAAAGTAAACCCACGCTAAACAAATCCCACGCTAAACAAATCTCACGCTAAACTAAACCCACGCTAAACAAATCCCACGCTAAACTAAACCCACGCTAAACTAAACCCACGCTAAACTAAACCCACGCTAAACAAATCCCACGCTAAACTAAACCCACGCTAAACAAATCCCACGCTTAACTAAACCCACGCTAAACAAATCCCACGCTAAACTAAACCCACGCTAAACAAATCCCACGCTAAACTAAACCCACGCTAAACTAAACCCACGCTAAACAAATCCCACGCTAAACTAAACCCACGCTAAACTAAACCCACGCTAAACAAATCCCACGCTAAACAAATCCCACGCTAAACTAAACCCACGCTAAACAAATCCCACGCTAAACTAAACCCACGCTAAACAAATCCCACGCTAAACTAAACCCACGCTAAACAAATCCCACGCTAAACTAAACCCACGCTAAACTAATCCCACGCTAAACTAAACCCACGCTAAACAAATCCCACGCTAAACAAATCCCACGCTGAACTAAACCCACGCTGAACAAATCCCACGCTAAACTAAACCCACGCTGAACAAATCCCACGCTAAACAAATCCCACGCTAAACTAAACCCACGCTGAACAAATCCCACGCTAAACAAATCCCACGCTAAACAAATCCCACGCTGAACAAATCCCACGCTAAACAAATCCCACGCTAAACAAATCCCACGCTAAACTAAACCCACGCTAAACTAAACCCACGCTAAACAAATCCCACGCTAAACAAATCCCACGCTAAACTAAACCCACGCTAAACAAATCCCACGCTTAACTAAACCCACGCTAAACAAATCCCACGCTAAACTAAACCCACGCTAAACAAATCCCACGCTAAACTAAACCCACGCTAAACTAAACCCACGCTAAACAAATCCCACGCTAAACTAAACCCACGCTAAACTAAACCCACGCTAAACAAATCCCACGCTAAACAAATCCCACGCTAAACTAAACCCACGCTAAACAAATCCCACGCTAAACTAAACCCACGCTAAACAAATCCCACGCTAAACTAAACCCACGCTAAACAAATCCCACGCTAAACTAAACCCACGCTAAACTAATCCCACGCTAAACTAAACCCACGCTAAACAAATCCCACGCTAAACAAATCCCACGCTGAACTAAACCCACGCTGAACAAATCCCACGCTAAACTAAACCCACGCTGAACAAATCCCACGCTAAACAAATCCCACGCTAAACAAATCCCACGCTAAACTAAACCCACGCTGAACAAATCCCACGCTAAACAAATCCCACGCTAAACAAATCCCACGCTAAACTAAACCCACGCTGAACAAATCCCACGCTAAACTAAACCCACGCTAAACAAATCCCACGCTGAACAAATCCCACGCTGAACAAATCCCACGCTAAACTAAACCCACGCTGAACAAATCCCACGCTAAACTAAACCCACGCTAAACAAATCCCACGCTAAACTAAACCCACGCTAAACTAAACCCACGCTAAACAAATCCCACGCTAAAGTAAACCCACGCTAAACAAATCCCACGCTAAACTAAACCCACGCTAAACTAAACCCACGCTAAACTAAACCCACTCTAAACTAAACCCACGCTAAACTAAACCCACGCTAAACTAAACCCACTCTAAACTAAACCCACGCTAAACTAAACCCACGTTAAACAAAACCCACGCTAAACAAATCCCACGCTAAACAAATCCCACGCTAAACTAAACCCACGCTAAACTAAACCCACGTTAAACAAAACCCACGCTAAACTAAACCCACGCTAAACTAAACCCACTCTAAACTAAACCCACGCTAAACTAAACCCACGCTAAACTAAACCCACTCTAAACTAAACCCACGCTAAACTAAACCCACGCTAAACTAAACCCACGCTAAACTAAACCCACTCTAAACTAAACCCACGCTAAACAAATCCCACGCTAAACAAATCCCACGCTAAACTAAACCCACGCTAAACTAAACCCACGCTAAACTAAACCCACGTTAAACAAAACCCACGCTAAACTAAACCCACGCTAAACTAAACCCACTCTAAACTAAACCCACGCTAAACAAATCCCACGCTAAACTAAACCCACGCTAAACAAATCCCACGTTAAACAAAACCCACGCTAAACTAAACCTACGCTAAACTAAACCCACCTTAAACTAAACCCACGCTAAACAAATCCCACGCTAAACTAAACCATGCTAAACTAAACCCACGCTAAACAAATCCCACGCTAAACTAAACCATGCTAAACTAAACCCACGCTAAACAAATACCACGCTAAACTAATCCCACGCTAAACTAAACCCACGCTAAACAAATCCCACGCTAAACAAATCCCACGCTAAACTAAACCCACGCTAAACTAAACCCACGCTAAACAAATCCCACGCTAAACTAAACCCACGCTAAACAAATCCCACGCTAAACTAAACCCACGCTAAACAAATCCCACGCTAAACTAAACCCACGCTAAACTAAACCCACGCTAAACAAATCCACGCTAAACAAATCCCACGCTAAACTAAACCCACGCTAAACTAAACCCACGCTAAACAAATCCCACGCTAAACTAAACCCACGCTAAACAAATCCCACGCTAAACTAAACCCACGCTAAACAAATCCCACGCTAAACTAAACCCACGCTAAACAAATCCCACGCTAAACTAAACCCACGCTAAACAAATCCCACGCTAAACTAAACCCACGCTACACTAAACCCACGCTAAACTAAACCCACGCTAAACAAATCCCACGCTAAACTAAACCCACGCTAAACAAATCCCACGCTAAACTAAACCCACGCTAAACAAATCCCACGCTAAACTAAACCCACGCTAAACAAATCCCACGCTAAACTAAACCCACGCTAAACAAAAGTTATAAGTAACAAATAACTAAATAAATATGAACAATAAAATCATGTTGCACTCTAAACAAAACAAGCTAGAAGTACACAAATGTTTGAAGTAAAACAAAAACCCTAAATAAATACCCTTGTTAATCAAAATAAGGTAAAAGTTTAAGAAATTTCCCAAACGAATGAAAATAACTAACAAATCAAAACAAAATACAAAAGTTAGAAGTAAAAAACCCTGTTAAACAGTTTACAATATACAAAAGTTAGAAGAAAATAACCCAGACTAAACGCAACAAAGTTAGAGCTAGAAAAAATGACCCACTCTAAACAAAACAAAACAAATTCAACATTAAGCAGAAAATAAACGATACCATTACGTTTACTACTTAAAAAAAAAAAGAATTATTTATTTGTTCTGGCTTTTTTCTTTTTTGTTGTTGTGGTCATTTCCACCGCAGTAGCGATGCACGCGTGTGCTGCGTCCGAGTGAAGTTGTCTCCGCGTTATCGGCGTGAGCTGAACGTACTGAGCGTGCGCGTTCTCCCAGCAGTCCATTGTTGTTGCACTCTCTGTTCTCGGGTTTGCTGAATGTGAAGCCGAGTAAACCCCCATGGGCTCATAACAAATGTGTCCTGAATGCATCAGCGTCCTGGTGCGGGGCCGGTTGCCGTGGCGACGGTCCGTCCCGGGTCGCTTTGTTGTCTCTCATTAGCATGCCAGCGCACTCGTCCATCTTCCAGCGGAACAAAGGAAAGCCTTGTTCCCGAGGAGAGGAGCTGGAACACAGCGGGGCTCTGACGCTGAGTCACAGGATTTTACTTCACATGCGTGACCAAAAAAAACCCACAAAAAAAAACAAAAAAACAAACAACAACAACAACAAAAGTCTGGAATCATCGGCGAGGTTCTAACCGTACGATAGTGGAGTCACCGTTAATAACTGGAGTCACTGTTACCGCTCCAAAGTGCTTTTTTTCTATAGTCATCTGAAATGGAACGTTATGTTCCTCTTAGTCCACAGCAAATTGCCCAATTACTCTAAATATAAATCAGTCCCTCCGGGATCTCGCGATTTTGCGATCGCAGAAATTAACACAAAATCGAGGAGATTTACATTTTTTTTAATTACCGCAGATTTTCCGCAGATCCCGGCCGAGACGTGTCACATGACATCGTCACAGTACACGTCAAGCTGAAGCACTCTTCGCTTCATGTGCTTCGAACCTGAGTACAGCTAAAAGGTCTCGTTTCCCGACAAACATCACCGTGAAAGGCCGCGCAAGACGATTTTGTGCGATTGCGATTTCGCCGACTCAAGTAGTTTTCCGCAAAAAAGGCGCAAAAACTCTGCGAGTTTATAAACCCGCACTCAACTAAACCCGCACTCAACTAAACCCGCACTCAACTAAACCCACACAAAACTAAACCCACATTCAACTAAACCCTCACTCAACTAAACCCACACTCAACTAAACCCGCACTCAACTAAACCCACACAAAACTAAACCCACACAAAACAAACAAAATCCACATTCAACTAAACCCACGCAAAACTAAACCCACTCAACAAAACCCACACGAAACTAAACCCACACAAAACTAAACCCACACAAAACAAACAAAATCCACATTCAACTAAACCCACGCAAAACTAAACCCACTCAACAAAACCCACACGAAACTAAACCCACACAAAACAAACAAAATCCACATTCAACTAAACCCACACAAAACTAAACCCACACAAAACAAACAAAATCCACATTCAACTAAACCCACACAAAACTAAACCCACTCAACAAAACCCACACGAAACTAAACCCACACTCAACAAAACCCACACGAAACAAACAAAAGCCACATGAAACTAAACCCACACGAAACTAAACCTGCATGAAACAAACAATAGCCACACGAAACTAAACCCGCACAAAACTAAACCCACACTCAACAAAAGCCACACTCAACAAAACCCACACGAAACAAACAAAAGCCACACGAAACTAAACCCACACTCAACAAAACCCACATTCAACTAAACCCACACAAAACAAACAAAACCCACACAAAACAAACAAAACCCACACGAAACAAAACCCACATTCAACTAAACCCACACAAAACAAACAAAACCCACACGAAACAAAACCCACATGAAACTAAACCCGCACGAAACAAACAAAATCCACACGAAACAAAACCCGCACTCAAAAAAACCTGCACTCAACTAAACCCACACTCATCTAAACCCACATGAAACTAAACCCACACTCATCTAAACCCACACTCATCTAAACCCACATGAAACTAAACCCACACTCATCTAAACCCACATGAAACTAAACCCACACTCATCTAAACCCACATGAAACTAAACCCACACTCATCTAAACCCACATGAAACTAAACCCACACGAAACTAAACCCACACTCAACTAACCCCACATGAAACTAAACCCACACTCAACTAAACCCACACTCATCTAAACCCACATGAAACTAAACCCACACGAAACTAAACCCACACTCAACTAAACCCACACTCAACTAAACCCACACGAAACTAAACCTGCACGAAATTAAACCCGCACGAAACAGGCGTTCAACAAACAGTGTGAAACTAGGCTAAGCGTTATCGTTCCCAGTTTATCACAAGGCACAAAGTGAACAAAAATCATGACAAACAAAGGCTTAGTATAATCGTAAGTGTATTTGGAGCAATACTCCGCAGTTAGGACGTGTAAGTCAGAGTCATCTCTGTGTGTGTGACTGTGGATGATGGAAACGGGGTCCGGCTCGGCCATGTCGTGAGGCTGTGATGCAGTAGAGTGGAGTTCATGGCCGAAACCGGCGCTGATGTGACTCGCATTAACTGCAGAAAACATGTTTTCAATTTCAACCTGGTACCATTATTCCAGATGTCTCCAAAAGAAATAAATCACTTCCTTTGCTGTAAGGTCGATTATTAAACACTCCTGCAGATTCATGAGCTAATCGATTAAACTAACACGTTATGGATCATCATAGACACTAACCCATCAGGACAAACCGAGCCGTACTGTATCTGCGCGAATCCACGACGTGCAGCACAGTCATGGGGTTCAAACGTAAATCTGACAGAACCGTGGCGTCTCTCTCTCTCTCTCTCTCTCTCTCTCTCTCTCTCTACGTTTTTCATGTTCACGTGTTCGATGTGGACGGCGATCTGTCACCGGGAGCATCGCTGGGTTTCTCCGGGCCCAATTACAAACCCGAAAATAGTCTTCGTGCGGCGTGAACAAAAGATCTGCTGCAGAGCAACCTTTTGCAGACGAGGTTTGGAAAAGGTCATGTTCCACACACACACACACGCACGCCGGAGTTCTCTTCTCCAGCGGC
Organism: Ictalurus furcatus; assembly: GCF_023375685.1. Lineage (NCBI taxonomy): Eukaryota > Metazoa > Chordata > Actinopteri > Siluriformes > Ictaluridae > Ictalurus > Ictalurus furcatus. The sequence continues at coordinate 1,831,226 of NC_071271.1, forward strand.
TTGGTACTGTATCATACACACGGTTCACACTCCGGCGCACGTCCCGGAGAAAAAACGCGATATATCCGCACACAAGTGGATTGATTGATTGATTGATTGATTTATTTATTTATTTTTATTCTTAAAGAACGAAACATCGCACTTTTTTTTTTGGTCAGTTCCTGGCGACGGTTAACGTTATGGAACGTCCACGGAGCGAGCTCGTCCCTGTTGTCACTTACGTTATAGCAGCTGCAAACAAAAGTCTCTCTTAACGTTAATAATAAAGGTCGAACGAACAAAACAAAAACGTGGAAAAAAACGTAAACCGTCAACTCCGCTGTTACACTTTTACCTCAGACCGTTCCAAAATCGCTGACGCTGGAGACTCCTTCCGTAAATGTTAAATAGCACAGATGCACACGTCGTCAGTCGCTCCACACGCACCGGTACACCGGTACACCGGTGCAAAGCACGACCATGGCTTGACTCAAATACGTTTTTATCTCAGGTTGAACCATTTTCAATGCTTTTCACCCAGATGCTAGTTTTGAAGATAGTTCAGGTCGACATTTCCATTCTGTTACCTCAGGTGTGTGCCCGGGGAAACGGTGTGTTTGTTGTTTTTGTCGTCCGTAAGCCACGTTTTTACACGAGAGCCCGAGAGAGGCTTGATGAGAGACGGAAACAGAAACGAAATGGAGTAGCAGCTGGAAGGAAACGAGTGCGGATGGGACGAATGGGTATAATATCAGTCGTTATGTCTGCTGGGGTTTTTACGTTTCAGAAGCTATCGCGTTCCCAAACTGTGTGTATTGTGTAATGTTGAATTCCGCTGATGAATTTTCTAGGACGGCAGCTCTGACACTAATGCAGCTGCAAATCACAGGTTTATATTAATGCGCTCGTTCTAATACCTTATCGTTTCTATAGTAACGGCTCATTCACGGGGACTAGTATGCTGGATGTGCGACTAATAATAAAGGAGTTAAAGAACGTGTTGATATTTTGTGAGGAGGTTTATTTAACGTTTATTGGAAGGAGTCTCCAGTGTCAGTGCTTTGGAACAGTCAGAGGTAAAAGCTGTGACCCTGATAACTGGGTAATGGTTTCAGGCCACGCATCCCATCATGCATCCTAACCGTGACACTACAGACACACCGCACACTTATCCTCGGTTTGTTCACAGTTCCACTTCCACGATAGCAAAGTACGTGCTGTGTATGAACAACACCTTTGTGCTTAATATGCATCCAAAGCTCATTTACCTTTCAGTTAATTACGTGTGACGACTATTACCAGGTCAGTCAATTAATGATTAATGTTCCTTGTGGTTTAATCTGGGATATGTCTCAGGAGAACCTTGCCGAGGGAGGTGGCCTAAGAAAAGGGAAAAATGAAGGCGCTGAGGTGCCTCGGTGTAAAGAGTACAGATGCTAATTTTCTAGCAAAAGTGTCCAGAATGTGGAGGAATGGCCTGGACTAGCAGGAAGAAGACTGGCAGAAAACCGTAAAGGTTTGGAAGTTTGGGATACGTTAGTAATGGATTGTAACAAGCTCGCCTGAGAGAAACCAAAGCTCGTGAGGTCGATAGCTTCAATCTGAAGTTAGAAAAAAAGGCTGACAGTAGGAGGAAGGAGACGGAATGGGTTAGAAAGAGTCAAGTTTTGTTAGAAGGGCTTGAAAAGGAAACTGGAATGTTGGCTTCAGGTCCCGTCTTCAGCCATGTGTAAACTGCGCCAGCTTTCACGAACCTGGATACCAACCTCGTATCCCGATATGCCGCCTTTCCATGCAGCTAATCTCCCAAGAGAGTACATGCGTTAACCTTAACCCCAGCATTCCATGCTAATGTGTGCCATTCTGTCAAATTACAGCAGGTATACTAACAATAGGTTTCATCCGAAATAAAGGTTGACAGTTATAAATGCCTTCGGGTAATTGCACCGTGGGGGGCGCGGGTGGTGGGGGGGGGTTGTAATTAACTTCGACTCTACCGTCTTCTCAAGCGGTGGTCAGACAAGATCTGCCATCCTGCAAAGATTCAACCCTGAACTCACACTCCTCATCTGGCATTTTAATGGCCTCGTACATCACTGAGTAGCGATATCAAGTGTGTTCGGACTGGACAGGAACAAAGCCTGCGATCAGTGCTTTTATCGGTTTCCTAAAGGTTCAGCCAGTTCCATCTTACTTTGATATGTTTATGAAGCATGTGAAAGGCTTGACAAAGACTTCAAAGGTCATCACTCCTGGAAATTGTTCATACTTTAGCTTTCAAGACTTGAAAAAAGTAAAAGTGCTTGAATGACCTTGGGAGTTAACGATCAAGAAAATTAACCAGGTTAGATTTGCACATAAGGTTAACTTTGAAGAAAGGTAGGTCTCCTGGAGAGAGACAAAAAAAAAGGTAGCCTTTTGATAAAATTGAATATTTATGGAGCAAATATGAGTCTTGACATTAGCGAAAAGGTTTGACGCTTTATTGATCATCCATCCTCCTGGAAATCTCGAAATTGCCTTCCTACCTTAGATTCAACGCCCTGAACTACCGTACTTGACTGACCAGCACTTGACTGACCTTGGGAGATTTTGATCAAAAAGATCAACCGGGTTAGATAGCACAGAAGCTTATATCTGGGGCAATGTAGCTCTCCTGGAGAAACAAATCTGATGACGCTTTGATAATATTTGATTTTGATTTCCAAAGCATGGATAAGGCTTAATATTGGCAAAAAGGCTCCAGATTTCAAGGAATATCAGTCTTTCTCCTGGAAAATTTAGCTTACCTTAGCTTCAACCCCTGAACTAACCCAACTGACTGGCCAGCACTTGACTGACCTCGGGAGTTATTGTTCAAGAGCAACCAGGGTAGATCTGCACGGTATCTTTGGGCAAGGTAGATCTGCTGGAGCAAAAATTCGGTAACCCTGGTACAGAACATGGATTTCCAGTGCTGTTGCTGAAGATCTACTGCCTGGTGTACCTGGTGAGAATGTCAAGATGCTGCTCAAGGCCTTGATATACACAGTAAAGCATATTAGATTAGAATTGGAACTAAGGAACTTGAGGCCATGCTGGACGACTGGAATTTCGTGGTCATGTGTTGTTCTTTATTGGGTAAATGTCAAGCATCTATCAAACAGACCAGAGAAACAATTCTTAGTAAATATGCTTATGCAAAGGTAGGCAGAATGCAGTCGATTTATTATTATTATTTTCTGTGCAGTTAAAATGCTAATGCTAAACTCGATTACCTGTAGTTTGGTAGCCTATGAGCTTCTTTGTCTTTCTCATCTGCTTCAGAGAAAAATCAATAGCAGTGAAGGATTTCGCCTCGACTCGAGAGCCTCGGCATCTGCAATTGTCAGAAAGTGTGACGGTGTGATTGAAGTCCTGGATTATTCTCTAAAACCCCTCGACTACACACAAACACAGATGTGTCACTGCAGCATTTACACTGCTATTTTTGGCATTTCTTTCTTTCATTGCTCTCGTCATCAAATCTGAGCGTTGTTGTGTGTTTTTTTTTTTGTTTTTTTTTAAACTCTGTCGCTGTCCCTTTTATGGCACCGAGAACATTTTTCCTAACCTTCTACCAGATATATTTATATGATATATATTTATATGAACGTATGATACATTTCCTTAACAGCAGACAAGCGCATAACGTCTCATGACTAGTTGTTCATAGTTCATTCTATATGTGGCCTTCATGGAAATAAAAAGTGTTCTGGAAAATACACAAGCAGGTAAAGAAAGGGCCGAAAAGAAAGAAGGAAGGACGAAAGAAGGCCGAATCTCCGAGTGAAACCGCCGAGCGCTCACTGTCGCTCGGTTGGAACCCCAGGCTCAGTGCCAGCGCATGCCTGTATCTATGGTAACAGATGTGCTTTTCAAAGGCTCCGTGCCCATTGTTTAGCGCCATAATTGCCTGGAATTCTCACAGATTTAAAGGGAAATGCAATGTTGGTGAGGAAATGTCAAGAAATGTATAAATGTGTGTGTAGAGAGAGAACAGAATGCATTATGGGTAGTTCCCACCTTGCTGCATGCCAAGAACTGATCTTTTTTGCCAGCCCATGTGACAACTCACCCCCCCTCGTGTGTCTCTCTCTCTCCGTCTCCGTCTCCCGCTGCTCTCTTCATATCTCCCTGTCACAGCTTGACGTCTATTGCATCTCCGTCTCTGAAATGAAAGACATTCCACACCGTGCAGCAGGTACCATTAAAGTGGGGACTAATAGACCATAAGTGTTCTCTATCACCCTCCCACACACACACGCACACCCACACACACACTCACACACACAAACGTCTGGATTTAGAGTTAAAACATCCTGGGAAATGAATAATAATGACTGACCTTGGATCAAGTAGTTAACGTATAACGTAGTCATTAAAGGTGCGGTAAGTGACTTCTTTAGAGCAGGCGGATGCTAAGCTAATTTTATAAACGAACTCGCGACTTCAAACGTGAAGTTTAGTAACTGTTATATACTGTACATGATTCAGTGTCTAAGACAGGGCGTAGGAAACGTATATCCACCTTTCATTCGTGCGAATCTCAGGAGATCAGCGTATTTCATTGAAACGCTGAGTGCTGAGTAATTACCGAGTTAAGCCCAGCTGATAAAACGAACGAACAAAAACGTACGAGTGAGCGTTTTAGAGAATTAAAAAAAAAAAAAAAAAAAAATGTAACCATGCATGCGTCTACATTTATGATTCTTTCACACACTTCAACACAAACGAGGCTAAGTGTTTACAGTCACTGAATCCATGATCGGGAGTTCGGGTTTGGTTGAGTTTTTTTACATGACAGAGGAACCGAACCCCCGTCTGCCATTTCCGGTGCGTAATAAAGCGTGTAGTTGTGTATTATCGATCACTTTTTTTTTTAAAGCTACACGTAGTTAGCTGACATTAAGGATTCCACCCTAGAGTACCGTTTTTTTTTTTTTTTTTTTTTTTTGAGAGCTCCTTTTGGTGTATCTGAGAATGAACGTGGTTAATGTGCTGCCGAATTATTTATAAACCGTGCTGTAAATCTCATTCGGACAAAGCGTGAGATCTGCTTTCTCACTTCACCACTAATTCCTCACACGTTCCTCGGGTTTTTCACCTGCTCGGATCACACGAAACGGAAAGAAAGGAACATCTCAATCACTTCTTATCTGATATACATATCAACATTTACACTAACATCAGACCTCGGTAATCCCCAGCACACACACACACACACACACACACACACTCACACACACATTGATTTTTCCTCCGTTTCCTTTGTCTGGTGTTTAATTAAAATCGTCCTGCCACCAGCATTCAACCTAATTACCACTCATAGATTTCAGACACGGATCGAGTGTTTTCTTCGCCCCGCTGACGTGCTCGAGGACGTGGAAAGATCGCACATCACAGTTACTGTATCGATCGTTTCCCTTCGCCTGCCAAAGCAATGAGCAACGCTGTTCTCCACCTGATTGGCTGCACATTGATCCCGTTGTGTTACATCATCCGACAGTACGTGATTATATTATACAGAGGGATTAGGAACAGGATTATATCATTTGGTTTCTTTATTTTGAATACAGGTGCGAGAACGGGTGTGTTTCATTACATTTTGGGAAAAATGTTTAGTCGTTTGTATTTTGTTTTCAGTTCATAGTGTTTCTTGTTAAAAATATATAGCAACTACAACAACAAAGTTTTGTGGGCTTAGAACTCAGCCTTGAGGTTCTCCTATAACTCTCATATATAAGTTCATTTAGTTTATTTAAACACCACCACCACCAACAACAACAACAACAACAACAATAAATATATTTGTTTATTATTAAAATGTTTAATTCAATTTATTTTAATTAATTAATATTTGTTTGTTTGTTTATTTATACACCACCACCACCACCAACAACAATAATAATAAATATATTTGTTTATTATTGAAATGTTTATTTCAATTTATTTTAATTAATATTTGATTGTTTGTTTATTATTTAAACACCACCACCAACAACAATAATAATAAATATATTAATTATTATTATTATTGGTGGTGGTGTTTAAATAATAAACAAACAAACAAATATTAACTAAATTAACATTTAAATAATAACCATAAATATATTAATGTTTATTATTGAAATGTTCATTTAGTTAATATTTCTGTTTGTTTATTATTTAAACACCACCAACAACAACAATAAATATATCTGTTTTATGTTGACATGTTTATTTACTTAATATTTCTTTGTTCGTTTATTATTTAAACACCACCACTAACAACAATAATAATAAATATATTTGTTTAATGCTGACATGTTTATTTAGTTAATATGTGTTTGTTTGTTTGTTTATTATTTAAACACCACCACCAAAAACAACAACAACAATAAAAATAATAATGAATGTTTATTGTTGAAATGTTCATTTAGTTAATATTTCTTTGTTTGTTTATTATTTAAACAATAACAAGAACAACAACAACAACAACAACAATAATAATAATAATAATAATAATAATAATAATAATACATTTATTTATTTGGGAACATTGTTTATTTAATTATAAAAGTATACATATTAGTATTCATAATAATGGAGAGTCTTTTTATTTAAGAAAAAGATTGAGTTATTTACTCAAGTAAGTAAATAAATGTATAAATACATATTTATACATGAATTATATAAATAAATATCTGGGTATATATTTGAATTTAAATGTATTATATTAGGCAGTCTGGGTCTGGTTCAGGTTTTTTGCCCATCTTTTTTTACTGAATGTGTGTGCGATGTTTGTTTAAGCCGTGACTGTAATGATTTATGATTCCTGCGTCATTGTATTTATTATTTGTCTTGTTGTATCATTATCTATCAGTGCATTGTAGCTCGTAATAGGGAGCGTATTATTTATCTCTCTGCCTCTGTCGTTATTGTCTGCTATTGAACAAGTCGCCCTCGTTCTGTCCGTCTCTCTCTCTTTCTCTCTCTCCCTCTCGTTCTTGCTGCTCGACTCGATTCTGTGTTTATGCTTTAACTGCGTGACTGGATGTCAGTTATACCGCAGTGTAATACAGTCTACTGCACCATGCCTGTGATTAGATTAGAATGGTACAGGCGAAAAATTCCCACCAAGAAAAACTTTTTCACTATGCTTTCCCGTCTTGTATGTCCTGCGTGGCCTTTTCACGAAAGAAAAATACTGGGTATGTTCTCCCAGCGGAGCAGCCTTGAGCTGCGACAACAAGAAAAGCAGAAAACATGGTGATGGAGACATACAGCCAGGATCAATCTGTAAAATATATATATATATATATATTTAAAAAAAAAAGAAGTAGAGTAGGAGATTTAGAAATGATAAATATACATGAACCTGTAATCTTATTTCCACACATCAGAATGTGTTTTTATTCCTTCGTTTATTAAAAAGTAATGCGATACTGTCAGGCACAGCGATATCATTCAGTGCTATCAGTCTTGGGAGTGAGCGGATCGCTGTACCATCTTTTTTTCTCTAGACGATTCCGTGACACGAGACGGAAAAGCTACGCAAATTCCTGCGTAAATAAACGTGTTTATTGAGCTGTTTAGTTATTTACTCGCTCGTCCTCGTGACTTGATAAGCACGTAAACATACTGTATAATATGCTAAACTGGATAATGCTATAATACTACGGCTGCGGCGTTCAGATTCGGGACTCCGATCGGTCGGAATCGAGGTGTTGATTACGTTATCGTTTCTATGGTAACAGTTCGTTCGCTCATTGGGACGTGTACGGCGGACCCAGCATAATTATAAACAGATTTTGTGTGTGTGTGTGTGTGTGTGTGTGTGTGTGTGTGTTTTAACAAAGTAAAACAAAACGTGTTATTGTTAGGAGACGTTTATTTAACATTTACGGAAGGAGTCTCCAGTGTTAGTGCTTTTGTAAATTTCGCAGGACAAAGGAACGTTTACGCTTTCTCGGCAAATTGCTACATCACATCACCCTAACATGGATTGTTTCCGTTTAACCTCACGGCATGCCGCGCGTTCTGATCGACGTATTGTATCGCCGCTAATTGCTTTCATTTTGCACCACGAACGTAAAGTTAACAGAAGCACACTGTAGATTTAAATCTGGGTTATTTCCACACAAACGAATTTTAGACAGACAGCACAGGCTGAGGAACATTAGGAGATTACTAACAGCAGCATATGGCGCACTCGCGTATATGTACACATCGCAATCTGTGACAATCCGTCATCGTGGAACTCTCTGGCAGGAGGCGGGGGTTTTAATCTGCGATCGTCATTTAACCAACAGAACCACGCTTCGTCAGGATACGATTAGTTAAAAAAAAAGATATATATACATACATATATATATATATATATATATATGTGTGTGTGTGTGTGTGTGTGTGTGTATACTTGCAAGTTTCCGTCCCATTGTCAGGAATTTAGTTTTGAGTTCCCTCCATGTGCTTTCGGTTTAGTCCCACGCTTGGCTCCGCCCCTTCACACATGATCGCACCATGGCATCAGGGTTAACCATCCCCTTTTTAAATGAGCATAAAAAAAAACGTGGCCGAGCTTCATTCAGTGACTCATTTATCACTCCAGGGAATGTAATTGTGTTTAATTATTATTTGACCGAGCCGAGCGTGTTTGTGTGTTTAAATACCAGCGGACACGTATTCACAGGCGTGACGTGTATAATTAGGCAAATCATCGCCGCTAATTACTGTTATTTACTAAGGGTTTGTACTGTGCTCAAAGGAATGATCTCTCTCTCTCTCTCTCTCTCTCTCTCTGTTTCTCTCTCTCACACACACACACACACACACCACAATCTCCTGAGATTTCCGTTCAAAAATACAGACACACATATCTAAAAGGGTCATGCACTGACTTATTTCTTAGCACCGGTTGATAATTGTTTAGACGAAATATTGCGATATTCAAGACAGAAAGAAAATCGGTCCATTCAGGAGTAGGTCGCCTAGGTAGGCAGCATTCTGGGTAGCTTTTGTGTTCCTGAGATTCAGCCCATTTGGACGGGAAAGTCTAGCATGGCTAATTCCGGACGAAAGACCCACATATGAGCGGATTCCCAGAATTCTGTTCTCCAGTGCAAGTGTTCTCTGATAGAAATATAGAAAGATGTTATAAAGCATGACGGCGTGAGTGACGTAGTGTGTATTCCACCTTCTTTAGTTCCTGATCAGGTTTAGTTCCTGAAAGGTTGAGTATTTGGAAAGAGTCACTAAGGTACACGAATCTGAACCTGATACGTGCTGATTCGACAAGTCTGTAAATCGTTTCCTTCTTGAACAAGATTTGCTCCTCGCTCAGCTAATCAGTGTCTCCATAAGCAAATCTTTCAGTTAAATGAATCGATTTGGTCATGACTGAGATTCACTCCTGTTTGTGTTTGACTCAGCAAATCACTGAATCTGTGTTTGAGTCAGTGAATTTTTGATGAAGAGCGAGATTCTGTCGTTGAATGAATCAGTGTTTGAATCAACTAATCACTCCTCTCTCCTTCAGCGATTCAGTGCTTGATTCAGTGAATCATTTTGCTCAAGAATGTGATTCTTTCCTCTCTAGTTCAGCAGAACAGTATCTGGGACTCTTTTGGTGAAGACTGAGATTCTCTCTTGTCTTAATTAAACTGATCAGTGTCTGAATCTGTGAATCAGTGTCTGAATCAGCTAATCATTTGCTAATCTGTCATCCAGCGAATCAGTGAAACCTTTCAGTCATGACTGAGATTCTCTTCTCTCTCATTCAGTGATTTAATGTTTTCCAAAATTCCTTTGGCCACGACTGACATTTGTTCCTCTCTCATTCAGTGAATCAGTGTTTGAGTCAAGGAATCATTTCTGTTAAGACTAAGATTCACTCCTCTCTCATTCACCGGATCAGTTTTTGAGTCAGTGATTTCAGTGAGTCGTGTTCGGGTTCATTCGTTCAGTCGGAGATTTCCAACTTTTGGTGTGAGTGTGTTGTGCTGTGCATGGAAAAGAAATAAATGTAAACATGATCATACAAACAAACGATTATAATAAACCATCAGAAACGATTCTGAACCGATCTGAATCATTTAACTGAACTGATTCAAATGACTCGTGTCACTGAATAATTTTATCTCTAAAGGTAATGGAAGGTTTACGAATATTTTAAAGGGTAAAATTGAGATCGACGTTTTCTTTCGCTGACTTTTTGGATGTTTCGAGTTTACCGAAGCTGACTATGTGATTTCATTTCATCTCTCTTTTTCTTTTATTCTTTCTCTCTCAGCTTTTCTGGCTGGTTCCCCCTCTGAATCAGCAGAGTATTTTAGGCCGGTGTAATCCTGGCCATCTGCTGCAATCTCCCCTACTGCACTTCCCACGCATGCTCCGCCTTCCCAGCATGCATCACTAAGCCAAGCCGGCGTCAAATCATTATTCTCGGGCCGGTCGGTTTTGACCACTGGCCTCTGTCTCTCAGAGTATAACATGTACAAATATTATGTGCATAAGGTGAAAGGGTAACTATACAACACACAAATTAATGTATAATAAATTCAAAGCTATGGCTTAGCTAGCTAGCTGCCTAAATTTGTTTTGGGATCAAGCTGTTAAAATTTGAACTAAAAGTCTGCTGTAATTTCACCATTCGTAGAAGAACACTACATAAGTGGGACTATTTTGTTGGAAATTTTCTCTAGCATATAATAAATAGCATCGTTGTTTTTCGTAAAGATGAACTTCAGTCTCAACACATTCAAATCGTCTGAATTAAAACATTCCAAATGAGTGTATTCTTGCAGCCTGAAAGCAGCTAGAGGTAAAATATACAGTGTTCGATAAATATTTGTTTATAGTATGGTTCGTAAGATATGGCTTAGCTAGATTCATTTTTTTCGGCACCAAACTGATTACATTTTGACTAAAATTCTGCTCTTTATTTTAGAATTTTTTGGACGAACCTTTAGTTTGAATTATTCAAACTAAACATACTACCGTCACGGTTAAAACTGCCTCGATGAATTCATTCCAAATGACTGTATTCTTCTGGACCGAAAGCAGTAGAGACAATAACGTACCTCAGGAAGTGGTAAAAATCTGATTTCACTGTTAAATGGGCTGAAAATGAGTTTCAATTTCTCTGTGTAAATATTTAAGAAGAATCTTCATTCACAGTGTTATTCATATCTTGGTAAATATGAAGGTAGCTATAGCTAGCTAGTTTTCATTTTTGGGATCAAATGCATTAAAACCAAAATACTTAGTGTAGAGCAAAGAAAGTCAATGCACGAATGACACAACAAGATGTTCAAAACATACATGACAGGGTGCCCTCTGAAGGCTTGGAGTTGAACTGTCAATAGCTGTTTTTCCATCCATGTATTTTAATGCGAATTTTGGGATATCGCATTAAAAAAAAAAAAAAAAAAAAACGTGGATAAAATCTCCTAAATGCATTTGAGGTGGATAATTTTTTAATTCGCTAAGACATGTGCATAAACTATGAATGAAACACGTTTACTGAATAAATTCCTCAATGAGCATCAAAAACATCATGTGACTTTGCCTTAACAAATCAAGTGATTGGATATTTCGCTCAGAAAAGTGAAAATGGGAAAAGCAAGAGGTATGTTTGGATAGACGATTTTGCGCCAGTTTCCCCGGAATGGGCGATTTTTGTTCTCTTGAACACATGGGATGGAAACGTTGCTTCATTCGCAAATGTTTTCGCATTTCGCAAAAGTTCAGTTTGGATGGAAACATGGCGAACGGTGGACGTGACACCGATGAACTTGGACTAAAAGTCTGCTGTAATTTTGCCTTTCGAAGTAGAAAAAAAAAACAGTCGCCATTTTTATCAAATATTTTGTTTAAACGTAGCAAATAATAACACCATGATTTTACTTTTGAATATTTTTCTCATTCATTCCAATTGAGTGTATTGTTCCTGACTGAAAGCAGTAGAGACGATAATGTCCATCAAGCTAGAGGGCTATAATAATCGTGTCATTATCAGGTGATAGTCGTTAAGAGAACTGGAACAATGAAGACACAGAGTGTATCATGGATTTGGGTTTTCAGTACAGACTCGGTATAATAGACTGGTTTCAGTGTTACAGTACAGAATCATGAGGCGTTCAAGCACAATAGAGTCGAGCAGTACGAGTGTCCGAGACAATGGGGACAATGGATAGAGAGAGAGATAAAGAGAGAGAGAGAGAATGAACAGTTCCTGTATCATCACAACAAATCATAGTTCTGTTACTTCCAACTACAGCAGTGCGTATACTATTGCTGATATTTATGGATGTATGGATTGCTCGTCAATACAAAATAACCATTTCAAATATAAAATTAGGCAATTAGGAATACCCCAAGGGTGAGTTCTGGGCCCAATTAAAGACAGTATGTTGTGAACTTGCATCATAATCTGAAAAGCTTGGTCACAGTGTTTCAAAACCCTGCTTTAAATCCAGGACACAGCGATCAGATTCTGAAGCTCATGACCAAAAAAGTGTACAAAAGGTACCAGACGCTTGCAGTGCTTCTGACGCTGAGCAAGCCAGCTGTACTTATCTATTACAAAAACAAACAAACAATAAACATTTAAAAAAAATTTTTACTTTAGCTAGCTAGAACTAGCTTTATTTAGTTACTTATTACTTTTACTGGCAGGTTACATTTATATTATTTTGATTATTCTACTTTTATGCTACTTTTAACCACTTAATTATATATATTTTTTTATTTTTTACAGTAACATTTTAGATCGTTATTTTCTAAATGTGGTATATTATTATTTACTTTTTTTTTTTTTTTGGCTTTTTTTTTTTGGCTTTTTTCCCCTCCATCATTTGACAAACTGCTGTGACACAGAAAATCAATAATGTTATATATTTTTGAATCAAATTCAGGAATAATAAAAAAAGTAAGACCTAACACTAAATGGACTAACAAACACTAACCACACCCAAGAAAGAAATTCTAAACCAGGAAACAAAGCAAAACAATAATTTAGGTTGTAATACCCGCTAAGTTAAAAAAAAAAAGTTTTTATGTTTCTTCAGCACACACTCTTCATTAATTTTTTTTTTACATAGAAAAACATAGAAAAAGATTCATAGAAAAAGATTCATAGCTGGTATCATGGGAAACGCTAGCATCGAAAAAAATTTGCTGTTCTCACCTGCTACCCACACACACACATCCGTGCTAAGATATGCTAGCAAACACGGATGTGTGTGCTCATACACTCTAATCAAAAACCCACCCAGAAACACGTGAACATGAATGGTAATGTCCTCTCTGTCGCTATCGCTCACTTTCTATTCCAGTCACACTCACGCTTGTACACACACTTCACTAGGCTTGGTGTGATGGTGGCTAATTTAGCGCTTATGTGGTATAGAGGTAATAGGATCTGTAAGCATAGTCTCTCTCTCTATCTCTATCTCTGTCGCTCTGTGAGTTTCTTAAGTGTTTAACTGATCTGGTGCCCTTTATCAAGTAGCAGCGTCTTTACAGAAAAAGGTTGGGCTCTTTAGCCAAATAGCTGCTTGCTAATTATGAGCACATTTCATTCTAAAGGTCACTTGCTCCTTACACACATGCAAGAATTTAAAAGTGTACTGTGGGTGTGGTTATGAGTCCATCCACCTGTTTTTGTATAACTTAATATGTTAATATAGAAAATATGATGTGGTGTTCTTTAATAAACACATGACACACAGTGGTTTATTCCTTATATACAACACAGCAGATCGCAGAAACAGAAAAGGAGCCAACCTGTGTGCGATAGTACTGCGTTTTCTAAAAATAACCACATTTAATAAGCATAAACATTCATACATGTCAACTGAAAGGTTTTCACATAAAAATTCATTTTAAAGAAATATTTAAAACGAGATGAACGGGAATGGGTGAAGTTTAACGCCAAGATTTTAAAAATAACATCAATATTTAGAATTGGATGAATGGGAGTACCTCAAGGCTCAGCTCTAGGCACAATCTAAATGTCCTATCTTTAATAAAGTGCAATAAAACAATAAAAAAAAATTGAATAAACCTAGAAATGTCATAATGTCTATTATATTGTCAAATACATATACAGCAAAATTTAAGAGGGAAATCATGTATTTAGAATTGGATTAATGAAAAACCTCAAGGGTGAGCTCTAGGCCCGATCAAGATTAGAAAAAGGGCCCAATATAAATGACGTATCAAAACGATTCCATATTCATATTTTCTACCTCACTACAGTCCAGAGAAGCTTTTTTTTTTAATGCTCTGAGGAATGCAAACAATGGCTCTGCTAATTATATTATATAGCGCTTTGTTTTCTAATGACGTTTTCGGTCCAGAACGTCAGCGTTATGAATTATTCATATATCCTGTGATCTAGCGGGCAGAGAGTAATAAATGCACATCCGCCCCTCTCCTTTCTGCTTCAGAAAAATTCAATCAAAATGCAGGCTGATGTATATATCAGACCGTAGTTTTTGTAGGGAAACAAAAAGAATAGTGTGTAAGTCTTATCAAAAAGAGAATATTCCTTCGGTCACAAAAAAAGCCTGAAAATCCCACAGACATAAATATCCTACCATACCATTCCATAGATATTACCACACCATAAATATTCTACCACTCAGTATCCACCTTAAGCCTTATATTTATTTACATTCATCCATATAATTATATAATTTTGACAGTTTTATAACAAGAAAGTTTACACTGTGCTATTTTCGTTGGGACTTTCAGTGTCGCACATAAGACTCTCGCATGGTAAAAACATTCTTCAGAGATTAATTGGTAGCTGATTTAGTACTGTACTTTGGCAACCAAAGACATCCGACGACAAAGTTCTGTCACCTTGAGAAATTTTGAATTAAAATCTGTGTGAGTGTGAGCGCTGTTGAAAGCCACCAATAGGAGGATGGTATGACCAATAGGAGGCTTGGTATGACCAACAGGAGGAGTTATGACCAATAGGAGGATCGTATGACCAATAGGAGGCATGGTATGACCAATAGGAGACATGGTATGACCAATAGGAGGATGGTATGACCAATAGGAGACATGGTATGACCAATAGGAGGATGGTATGACCAATAGGAGACATGGTATGACCAATAGGAGACATGGTATGACCAATAGGAGGATGGTATGACCAATAGGAGGATGGTATGACCAATAGGAGGATGGTATGACCAATAAGAGGATGGTATGACCAATAGGAGGATGGTATGACCAATAGGAGGCATTGTATGACCAATAGGAGGAGGTATGACCAATAGGAGACATGATATGATCAATAGCAGGCATGGTATGACCAATAGGAGGATGGTATGACCAATAAGAGGATGGTATGACCAATAGGAGGATGGTATGACCAATAGAAGACATGGTATGACCAATAGGAGGAGGTATGACCAATAGGAGGCATGGTATCACCAATAGGAGGATGGTATGACCAATAAGAGGATGGTATGACCAATAGGAGACATGGTATGACCAATAGGAGGCATGGTATGACCAATAGGAGGCATGGTATGACGGCGAACTCGTGGGAGATTTTATTGACCACTGTAATTGCAGTGCCTAAGACAGGATTTGTCTTCATAATGCACTGGTTAGTTAAGTACGTTAGCTAGCTAAGGTTATCATTTCTGTCCTTTGTAGAAATGGTACTAGATGGTGTTTGTTTGTAAAGAAATAGAAACTGAGATATTGTATAAGTATTTCCAGAGCAACTCAAAAAGAAGGATATGCTAAGCGCTTTAACTCGACATAACATCAAGCTATTTCATTTGAGGCCAAAGCCTGGCGGCCATGTTTTATTTACTCCTCATGCATTATTGACGCATAATTCAGGATGGAGCTGATATCTGTGTCGGGAAGTTATGACGATTTCATTACCTCTCTCTCTCTCTCTCTCTCTCTCGCTTTGAAATGCAGATTGGAGTATTGCTTACGAGCATGGTTTACTGGCTGAAGCGTAAAAGTCGTCTTCAAAAGCTGGAGGTCAAGTGTCTATAGAACCTTTAGTCCATGTATCCCTGCACCGTGGCTAAAACGGAACAATATCCTTTTATCTTTTCTTGTGTTCTGATCACAAGGGAGCTCAGAAACCCAAAAAATAAAACAGAAAAAGAGGGGGGAGATGAGGGAATTATGTGTTTTTCACTTCCTCCTCTCCTGCTTTCTTCTGTTTTCCCTGAATCCCCTAGCGAGAAAATTGATGGACTGACAGGACTGACAGGAAAAATGCAGCGACCCAGATTGAACTTTCATGCAATTTCACTCCAACAAACATTACAGGAAGAAAGAAATAAAGAGAGAGAGAGAGAGAGAGAGAGAGAGAGAGAGAGAGTTGGTTTAACAATTAAAGCCTTACCCTGATACTAAGGCATTAGCAAACACCTCAGGCTAAGCTAACACAAATTAACCTGACTGGAAATTAATGACTGTTTTCCCCCTCTGTTTCTTTCACCATCAATGTGTTTTTTTTTTTGTTGTTGTTGTTTTTGTTTTTTCTGGACAGATCTACAGCTGCGATAAAACAACAAACATTCTGTGTTATAGAGCACGGTCATTAGCAAGCTAGCGTAATGAACCGTTGATGAGATTGAAGTAAATCTTCACTCTGCTTAGTTAATGTAATCACTCTCAAAGGCGGGGGCGGGGGGACGCAATCACGATACACATTCTTATTTACTTAACTTTGTTTTGTTTTTTTTTTTTGTTATATCCAAGTCTCTCTTCTGCAGTTGGAAATTCAACTACGAGAAAACAACAACAGATTAGCGGCTCTGTGGCGTTAGCCTGATGCTAGCAGAAGCAGATGGCAAAAAATTGTAAATCACTGTAATGAAAGAGCTCCAAGCCAAACTCAAGACCTTCATACATTACATTCGATTAAAGAAGCGTGTTAAGACAATTCTGAGCATTTGAAGCTTCACCACATTTATATTGTGCAAGTTAGAGTATATTGTGTTTACTAGCAAAGCTACTGGAATCAAGACAAAACAATGGTGTTGATTGGCAATTTGCTGTAGTACAAGAGGAATAGCATACTCCGTGTCATGCTGTAATAGTAATATAATCAACAACAGAGTGGTGTCATGAAGCGTTGATTATTTTCATATAACGGCGACGTGTTTTATTCCTCTTATACCAGTTCGCGAACATACGTGGACAGAATTCTGGGTGCTGATTGGTCAGAAGGCATTGCTTAATTACAAAAAAATCAAGAAGTGGCTAATTTGTTTTCCTCTATAACAGCACATTCCATTGTGTGATATTTATTTTACATTGTATTACTCCCTAGATAATAGCTTAGTGTAACCGGAGTAGTAAGGAGACGCGATGGGGGTTGAGATTCCAATTCCAATTTGCATATCATGAATATTCATAAATCCTTTCATTCTTTATGAATGTAAAGGTGAAGAGATGTATGTTCCTGGGTGATTTTTAGTCATTTCTCAATTTAGTATTCAACCTAGGGGTTTTTTTTGTTTGTTTGTTTGATTTTGGTAATGACTTAAAACTAGACATTCATGGGTACTTTAACACACAAGTGAGAACTAATCAGTGTTTTTTGGACACAGTTTGTTAATGTTCATGTTTCATAATTATGTTTATCAGGCATTTTATGAATTTGCATAATTTTCATAAAATATGAGTCAGTCACTGTGACATTTATTTTCAAGAAATGTTTGTGTGTGTGTGTGTGTGTGTGTGTGTGTGTGTGTGTGTGTTGAATTTCTGTCTCAGTAATAGATTCAGTATCAGATGCACCATAATTCTCTTCATCATTAAGCGATCCTGTTCAGAATGCAGCGGCTAGCAGCTAGCGGATTTAAGTTATTGATATGCAGAGCTGAAAGCAGGCCGTGGCTTTGAAATATCGCTTTGCATGCTCGCTCTGTTGAAGTGAATCCTAGTGGGAGAACATCAGAGACCAGAGCCAAGTACCGCATGGACAACCAAAGAGCCACGCACACCCACACACACACACACTCAGCGGGAGGTACTGGATACTATGTTTTGTTTTTATATTCAGGCTGGATAGTGACAAAGCCATTGAACGATTTCACTGATCTATCCTTACAACTTCTAGATATTTAAGGTTGGACGATACGCTAGAAGTCCGAGAGAAAAAAAGTCTTATAGAGACGGCCTGAAAGGATTCTGTGTTAGCCCTGGCATTCTTCTTAATAGGGTTCATCATGGGTCAGGACACATGATGGTCAGATTCGCTGCTTCTACATAACGGGCCTCTGTTATCAACACTTATGCCTTTATTGTGCTTTATCCTAAAGAGTTTTGGGACATAAAGTGGGCGCCAAGTCTTATAATGGAGGTCTACTTTGGAGTAATAGAGGTCTAGTTGGAGAAAATGCAAAATGGTTGGTATTATAGATGACACCTCCATGGTAATGGATTGTCATATAGGTGGTAAACAATTCAACCTAAAAGTTGAGGAATTAAAAATGGTCACAAGTTCTTCTAATAGAGGTCCAGTTTGGTTTCGTAAAGAGGCTGTGATTTTAATTAGAGCTGAAACTCATATTCATGAGAAAGTCCATCTCCAGGAGAAGGGTTGGTGTCCAATGAGGCAGAGCATACAGAATGCTGTTATTTCTCATCCCTAAAAGTTTTTTTGTTTGTTTTGAAATCGAGACCAAAATCTCCCATTTGAAACTTCAACTCCTGTTTAGTTTCAGTGCAGATATGACCTGGTTCCTGAATAAGGTTGTGTGTAGATGCCGTGACTCAAGTTTCTTTGAGCACATATATACTCCTTTTTTCAGGAGACTGTATTGTAAAGATAATTTTGTAAAATCGAATAAGATTTACAGATCTTTATTGGAAAGGGTTTAAATGATGTTTTTCATGCTTTTTCAATGAATCATAAACAATTATTGCACCTGCAGCTGTGGAACAGTCCTTAAGACACGAACAGTTTACAGGCGGAAGGTGATTAAGGTCACAGTTACAGTAAGTTAGGACACTAAAGAGACCTTTCTACTGACTCTGAAACACACCAGAAGAAAGATGCCTAGGGTTCCTGCTCACCTGCGTGAACATACATGTCTGTAATGTAAGACGCCTAAGACAGTGCTACAGGGAGACAGGAAGGACATCTGATCGTCCTCGCAGTGGAAAATTACCTGTAAACATGTGTCCCCCCCAGACATGATGGAGAACTTGCAAATGACTTGGTGGAAGAGTGGAGGAACATCTCACAGCAGGAACTGACCAATCTGGTGCAGTCCATGAGGATGAGATGCACTGTAGTACTTAAAGCAGCTGGAGGCCACCAGATACTGATTATTACTTTTAATATTGACCCCCGCTTTGTTCAGGGACTCATTATTCCATTTCTGTTCGTCAAATGTCTGTGAAACTTCTTCAGTGTCTGTTTCAGTTGTTGAATGTTTTTATGTTAATACAAATGTTTACACATGTTAAGAATGTTTTGCCGAGTATATATATATATATATATATGTGTGTGTGTGTGTGTGTGTGTGTAATTATATAATATAATGTATGGGAGCTTATATCAATCCATCTCCAGAAGAAGGGGGGTGCTGTCCAATGGGATAAAACAATCCAGCCAAAGAGTTTTGGGATGATCAATGGTCATTAGCCCCCTAATAGAGGTCTAGATTGCTTTGAACCCAAATCTGACCTGTTTGAATTCCAATGCATATGCCACGACTCACAGCAGATCAAGCCCATGGGAAGGTCCATAGATAGGAGAAAAGAGTTGGTGTCTAGTGAGATCAAGGATGTAGAATAGTGTGATAGCTTATGCTCCCATGGTTTTGAGAGTCAGGTAGTCAGATAGGTTATATTATTAAGATCAAGCAATTTAACCCATGACTTAAGTGACAGGAAGTGGTTACTGGTCCAGTTTAGGTTCAACCCAAATGGAACCCATGAGGCTGTTTGTACATTCTAGATCTTTTACTTTGGGAATGTCCATGTCCATGAGAAAAGAGGGTTGGTGGTGAATGGGATAGTAGATTCAGAATGGTGTTATAGGCAAATTTGAGGTTCTGCTCTCAATTCCAAACAATTCATCTTTTGGGATGAGGAGTGGTTTCTGGTTCTCCTAATGGAGGTCCAATTTTGGGATGAAAAATGGTCACCGAGCCCCTTAACAGAGCTCCAGATTGGTTTCAACCAAAATCTGAGCTACAAGCCCCAAAGGGGCTCAAGGGGTTAATGAAGCTCCAGTTTGCTGTGTTATTATTATTATTATTAGTAGTAGTAGTAGTAGTATTAGTATTATTAGTATTATTTTAAGATGCTGTGGTTCAAGAGTCACCAGACTTGGAGCTCATATCTGTGAGGTGTGTAATAAGATAAAGTTATAGCCACATTTAACCAAGTGGGATTAGTTCCACCTAAAGAGGATTGTAATTGTTTTCCCACAACCAACATAAATTACCTTCCAGAGATGTTTTGTTTGTTGCTGAAGTCAGTAAAAGATGTTCTGTACGAAGTTAAACTTTATTGTGGTCATTAGAAAACAAGGTTCACATGCCACCAAAAAAGCAAATGAACAGAAATCCTATTTCGTCCTGTTAACCTACTCAGGCCTCAGGCAAGATGCGTAAAGGAGTCAAAGATGTCATCAAATAAAGTCTGTTTAAGGGACCTCATAAAGCGATTCAATTGCTTTCTTCTTGGTCAGAAACACCTAACTCACCAAAAGTTTGTTTTTTAGAACAGTTTAGATTTGACTTTGACTTGAGTATCACACTGAGCAAAAAAAAAAAAAAAAAAAATGTGAATGAAATATTAGTTATTAAATATTACACAATGAAAAAGAAGAAACAAACATTTTTTTCAAGATTATTGCTACAAAAATTGTAACACCATATTTAACAATAAAAATACAATACTGATTAAATATGAATTATTATTTTTAAAAGAGAAAATGTTTAATATATATATGTATACATATATATATATATATATATATATATATATATATATATATACACAAATATTATAATTCTATTATAATTATAATGTTATAATTCAGAAAATCAAATACAATGACTCTTTTTTTAAATAAATTATATTAATTATAATTTAAATAGTTTTTTTTTTTCAAAACCTTTTTTGAGAATTCATTCACATTTCTACATCACCCAAATTAGTAACTAATATTAATTACTTCTTAATTACTATTAAAAAATAAAAGCTAGCAACTGGCGGTTAGCATTATACGCTAGTTTCCCGTCCTCATTAGCCTGATTAGCCTGATGTTTAATGAGCCAAGTTTGTGCCAGTCCACTGTGGAGCTTCAGCCATTCATCATTCAGCTGTCAGAGTTAGCATCAAGGTGACTCGGTCACATCATACCCACTCGTGCTGCATCAGGACCTAAACACATGGGCATTCGCTTTATTTTAATACACGCCAGACATCCTTGTTATGGTAATTTACAGAGATATAACCTAGGAGTTTAGTTGTAGCCCAGGACTTTGATTTGATCTGGAAAGGAATCGCTGTGTTCATTGCGAGTATCTCTGATTAGCTGTGGCGCTAATCAAATTTGATTAGAGTGGAGCTTGTTCACAAACAGAGCAGTATAAAACAGGTTTAAGTAGCACTGTTGACTTTTCTACCCAGGAACTTTTAAAGGAGAAATCAACCAAAAAGCAATTTTGAACCTGCTAATTCTAAGCTAACACTTATGATGATAGCTTACACACACACACACACACACACACAAAAAGGTTTTCACACATATTTCCCCTCATACATACACATCAGTGTGAATGTAACAGAGTGCTCATTAACCGAGGATCACAAGGGACATCTTGCCAGGAAGTACAGGACCAGAAAAACTATTGTCTCTCTCTCTCTCTCTCTCTCTCTCACACACACACACACACTTTAGCATTCAGTTCATTATTAATGTTAAAAATATACTGAATGTATTTTACTCAATGACGTGAGTATTTATATTTAGCTAACATACACCAATGACAGCTCTTAGTTGCTAGCTTGTTGTCTACCTTTTAGTTAGCAATATAGCTTGTTCTTTTATTAATTAATACTTCAAATAAAAAATGATAAAAAAAAATCTAATCAGTACATTATTCATTTTTAGCTACTCCAACAACCCCTCAGTGCAGTGCTAGCCAGCTAACTTTATTTTATTACATATTTATCATCAATAACAGCTCTTGTAATGGTAGCTGGCATGTTTAAGAGCAAGCTAATCCAACATCGCTGAATTGAACAAACATAACATACTGTAATGGCAGTTTTTAGTTGCTAGCATGTAACTTAGCTTGCTAGTTAGATATGTAATTTCTTTAATACGTCATTAGTTAATAGTTTAAAAAATAACACCCAAGCTAGCTAGTTTGCTATTTATTTCCAACAGCTGATCAGCGCAATGCTAGCCAGCCAGTATGCTGAACACCTTTTTATGCAGCTATTATCTAGCTAGCTATTAGTTTTAATCCTAGTTCACATATCTCTTAGCAATCTCACATGCTTTAACATTCAAGCTGCTAATTTATTTATTACCTTTAAGTTTATTTGTTCATATACTGTATAATTCATGTTAGGTTAGCATCACTGTCTTCTATCTAACTGAGGTCTATCTCACACTCTCTCTAATCATCACTGCTGAGTGATGGTGCGTGTTAGCGTCGTGTTAGGCACACGGTTAAACGCAGGAGAGAGGGAACTAGACCGAGAATAGAAATGAAGGAGAAGAGATGGAGGAGAAAAAAAAAAGAATGAATAAAGGTGGAGAAGATGTGCGAGACATGAGCGTGTTGCTCTGTGGTGATTTTAGAATGTGTACTAGTGCATTATGGGTAGGACAGTGTCTCCTCAGCCGTCCCATCTGGGACATACTCTCTCATCTCTTCCTCTCTATCTCTCTCTCTCTCTCTCTCTCTCTCTCTGTGTGTGTGTTAGCCTGAAGCACTAAATTGTTTTCTCATTTGAGGTGTGATTTAATTTAAGTGATATATTTATGTTTCGAGTTTTTGCAAGATGATGGATAACGGAAAACACAGGATAAGCATTGGTTACTCTGCAGATGTAATTGCTAGTTTTTAATAAATATAACAGAAATGATTGGATAACAAGCTTGCAAGCTAATCCATGGTGGATAATACATAGCGATTGTTAGATAACGGCTTCTTCTTCATGACTAACTAGCAGACAAGCTTACGAGCTAGCAGGTTAATCATTTGTTGGTACTAATTATTCCCTGAACTAGCTAGCTAACAAGGTAGCCAAATGATAAATAATAAGTGGACAAACATTCATATATTTCATTTTGTCTGCTGTAAATTGTGCCACAACTAACCAAAATTTAGCTGTGTGGAAAAAAACAACTGTGAGGTAAAAAGGCAAAGAAAAATAACTGCATATTAGCTCCAGGCTACGCCGTTTAAACAAGTATAGCCTCAGAAACTACAAAACAGTGAGAGCTAGCACAAACCAAACCAGTTTTTTGTTTTTTTTTAAGTAGTGTTGACAATATATTTATTATATTTCTATTTAATATCTAATGAAAAATCCCAAAGGATTAAGGTGCGATTTGCGATTGATTTTTATTGGAAGTGCTTCTTGTTTTTCCTCTTCTAACTCTTGTTCTTAGGTGGAGGCAAAGCAACAAGCTGCTCAACCTGGGAGTGCAGAAGCTTGGGGTCCCCAATCATATTTAGCAGGTCATAGTTATTTTCACTTTGTATTATCATTCAGGTGATGTCCATAGCTCGCGTCGTGTGGATTTCCTCCAGCAGTGGTAACATGTACTCATGAAGCATCCTGATCTGTTCATCCACATCAGCTGACTCCAACATGTAGATGGTTAGTGGCTTCCGACTCGGTGCAGGCACAGCAGTCTGTGTATCCTGGGACTGCTGTGTGCCTTGTGTGTCCTTGGTCAACTGCTCATCTCTCACCGGCGCTGGAGTTGCATTTAGACCTGCAGCCGGTACTGCTTTATTACCTGCATCCAGAATTGTAGGTGGTACAGCATTAACTGCGGCAGGAACTGCAGCCAGTACAGCTTTAACTGCACTGGGAACTGCAGCCGAAACTACAGCCAGAACTGCAGCCGGTACAGCTTTAACTGCAACAGGAACTGCAGCCGAAACTACAGCCAGAACTGCAGCCAGTACAGCTTTAACTGCAACAGGAATTGTAGGTGGTACAGTATTAACTGCAACGGGAACTGCAGCCGAAACTACACCCAGAACTGCAGCTGCTATGGCTTTAACTACAGCCAGAACTGTAGGTGGTACAGGTTTAACTGCAGCAGGAACAGCAGGTGGTACAGCTTTAACTGTAACAGGAAATGCAGCCAAACCCATACCTAGTACCTGACTCGCCTGCAGATGTGTCACTGCAGATGCAATCACTTCCGGCATATCCTGGAAACTCTGCAGCTGGACGTCCTGCGCAGCCCTGTGTGTACTTGGGTGAGTCCTGACTTGCTGCATGCTTGTGTTATTGGCAGCGGGGTTCTGAGCCTGAGGAATAGCATCTATGCATTTGCCAGAAGGTGGTGCAGGTTGGTGGTGGTTCAGTACATGTTCAGTACAGTTTGTGTCCCCTGACTGGAGAGGGAAGCCTGTCTCTCCTCTTTGCGCTGAGTCAGACTGATGTGCAGCGGCTTTCTGTCCAGCATCCTTCCTTGCATCTTGCTCATGTCCTTTCATGGCTTCCTCCGGAGAGGAAACGCGCACAAACCCAAACCCTCTAGAGCAGCCTGTGACCCTCGTCACTTTTACTTGTTGTTGATGGTTCCAAAAGGTGAGAACTCTTTATGCAGACGCTCGTCATCCAAAGAGACTTCCAGATTCTTCAGACACAGGTTCACATACTGCTCGAACTTGTGCTGAGGTTTAGGATGTCTCCCTTCCTTCTTCTGCTCTTGGCTCTCATGCACCTTCTTGCTGTTGACATCCTTCTCTGTCGTCTTGTTTTCAGCCTCGCGCTCCTGGCGGGACTTGAAGTGTGTGATAAACACTTTGCGGTCATTAAACAGCATGCCATTCAGCCTCTTGACAGCAGTCTCGGCACTCTCAAAGTGCACATATCCATATCCCCTGGACCCATTTTCATCACACACCACCTTCAGGGGCACACAGAACTTGCATGAGAGGATGTTGCCATGAGAGGTTATTGAAGGTGTCATAAAGGGCCATGCTGTCGATGGTCTTCTCCAGGCTCTTGATAAAGATATTTACCCTCGTTGCTGTTTCTGAGGGATGAGTCACTCTAAGACTACACGATGCGCATGGGCTGACCCAAAAGGGTGTCAAAATCGAGCAGCTCCCAAGCGGCCCGATGCAGAAAGTTGATAAAAGTGTATTGGAGTGAATGTGCCGGTCCTCTTGTTCCTGCAGGGGTGGAGAGAGTGAGTGAACTCACCCGACAGAGCTGAATTTCTCCAACAGCATGGACTCGGTCACATCAGGGTGAAGATCGCCAACATAAGAGTAACACCATTTGGAAACTAGCACTGTTCGTTTCACGTAGAAACACCGGCCCACTGAAATGCTGATGGTTTCCAATGGAAATTTCCAATTGAGGAGTTTTCACTTCAGAATGTGCAGATAGTACAAACCTATCTAGCTAGCAAAATCACAAACGATGCTACAGCCTTAGCAAGCTAGCAAGCACCTATTTCCAGTACACAGTCGGTGTAAAATTGTTTATTCTCCACAACATAGCTATGAGACCACAAAAAAAAAAAAAACCAGCAGCAGCTTTAATGCTATTTCTTTTAGCTTAATTGTAAATATCATGAGTATGACTCCGGTTGCACTGTGTGTGTGTGTGTGAGAGCGAGTTTGACAAGACGCGACAGTGAAAATCTGTTCTTCGCCTGTTTCCATTTCACAGTCGAGTGACAGCTGCCACAACCGAGTCGTGACAGGACTGCAGAGAGATCAAAAAGGTCATGTGACTGATCATGTGACCCCCCCTTCCACATTTCCACAATATGTCCTTAATGTCCTGATAGTGTGTGTGTGTGTGTCTTGTGTGTGGAGACCAGAGCCACTTCTGTGTGATCCACACTTCACGGTGTAATAGACACACCGTTTATCTTTATTAGCTATAATAAGGGCACGCTAACATCACCACACACCACATTAACATGTTTACGTAAACAAGTTAAAGGTTTCGTTAAGCGAAGGCGTTGCGTCACTTTCGCTTGTTTGCACCTTTTACCTCACGACAACGCTATTTTAGCCCGGAACAGCTGCAGCATCTCAAAAGCGGGGCTGAGACGCCGGGTCGGTGCTTAACGCACAAAAATGGTGGATTAAAGAGAGCAAGGAGGGGCAAATAACTCCTCACTCCTTTAATGTGTGTGTGTGTGTGTGTGTGTGTGTACGCTATTCCAGGCCCAGTTTTGAGTTTCATCTTCATAACTTTCGAATACCAAGGAGGACGCAACCGTCTCCAGGGCCGGCTAAATCAGACGTGTGTGTGTATGTGTGTGTGAGGTGTATTGCGAGTGCCTGTGGATATTTTCAGACACCCATATTTGAGTCAGTATCTTCCAGATTTGTCACTGGTCCTCAAGTTAGCATGAATCTAAACTGTCTGTGTTTTAATGATTAGCCTGCTAGCTACGTATGTAATAATTTAGCTAATTAGCAAGCTAGCTAGACAGCACATTATTTGTATTTTTTTTTTTTAAAAAGCAGTCTAGTCATTAATAAATAATAGATAGTAATTATTAGCTAGCTAACTAGCTAGTGGGCTAATTAGTAATACATAGTATAGTAGTTATCAAATATCTAGCTAGCAGGCTTTTAGCTAGACTGTAAGTCAGCCATATTGCTAGGCTATCTGTGTGTATTATTTTCTAAGGATTAGCTTGCTAGCTGGTTATCTGTTGATATTACCTGGTATACATTCTTTTTATTTATTGCAATGTTGACTAGCTACACTCTCTCTAGCTATTTAGCTAGTTCTAGCCATGACGACTGTGGTGCTCATGGTTGCAATACTGTCTTTAAAAAATAATATGTATTATCTACAAAAGACTAGGCTGCTAGCTAGTTATCTATCTAACAATTAGTACGTATTATCTATCAATGACTAGCCTAATAGCTGCTTATTTAATAAATACTGTGTATCAACTGATAAAGACTAGCATGCTAGCTAGCATGAAGGTCAACGTTCTAGCTCACAGTTTACTTGTTGCTAGCTTGATAGTTTGGCTTTTACTGAGTGACAGGCTGAAAACAAATCATGTTTTAGCTAAGTGCTACATGTTGCTAGCTGCCGTGTATGGACTGTATGTCATCGTCTCTCTAGCTTTGTGTGTGTGTGTGTGTGTGTGTGTGTGTGTGTGTTATTCTAGACCCCAGTATAGTGTTTCCTCATTGTAAAGTTAGCATACCAAGGAGGACGCAGGCTAAATTAGACGTCTTGTGTGTGTTTGAAAGACGTGTGAAGAGTCACCATGCTATTTTTGACAAGATTACGTGCTCGGGTTCTCCGTTTGCTTTTGTCTAAATGTAGGTTGTCTAATCCACCTTTTTTTCTTTTCTTTTTTTATGTTTCCCCTTAATGTATTTTAATGTTTATACACAGATAATGGACAAAGACTGATTTATTAGCATTAGTGGTTGGGTTTAATCATTGTTTGTGCTAATGGAGCTGGAGACTTTGATGTTCAGGCTTCAAGTTTCCTTGAGGAGAAGAGTTCTGCACACCTGTTCACCCCTACTTTAGTCCTAAAGTTCATCAGCGTAATGAGCTGTAGCTGTGTAGGAACCCAACTTGGTGTTTAGGCTAATTTTAGCAAGCTGATTTTGCGTTGCTAACACGGTTTTGTTGGTTAGAGAGTTCATTTTGCTTTGTTTATCGTTCAGTTATTCAGCTTAACTATGGTGATTTGGCTCATCAAAGTGCCCATAATCCTCCACACCACTAAGTGAGCTACGCCGTACTTTAGTACCCATGCTAAATTGTTTCACCTTCGTGCTCAGGTACCTCGTGGGCGGAGCTAAGATAGTGCAGACCACCGATTGGTCAGAATTGCCTAGATTAACATGACTGGAATTGTTTATTATTGAATAAACATTTTATTTTATTATCGAATAAACAATTCCAAATGTTTCAGAACATTTGGTTGTGGCAAGCTAGCTAGCTGATGTTAGCTAGTTAGCATTAAAGCAGTTTACACTAATACTGTAGCTTCAATTCTCCCCAACCAGCTTGCTGGCTAACTACATGTAAGTTCTACATTTAGTGTAGAGCTCACAGCGAAAATGACCATCTAATACTCAGTGTATGCCTTTCTGTCTGTGAGCTTCAGAATCTTAAAGGTTGCAATCTGATTCGCCATTCTCATGCCTTTACAATTTTGTTGTTGTTGGTGTTCAAAGCAGGTAGGCAAGCAAGCGTGATATGCTTGTTAGTTTGCTGACAGGATACGGGAAAAGTCTGTGATGTCTCGGTCGCCGTGTCAGTTGAATAAGCATTTCCTGTTAAAGTAGGCGGGTCTTAACTGCTCTGTTCAGTGACCAAAGTTACCAGACTCTAAATACAAGTGTCTAAATAAAGCTAAAATGTTTTCATCCATAACAAATAAAAGTTACAAATCGTTATGATATAAGAGCAATAAAACACTTCTGGTTAATACCGTTATAGGAAAATGATCAACTTCAGGGTGGTACCAGTAAAGTTCTGTGGTAAATGTGACTTTGTGATACTAAAGTGGTTTGACGGATTAGCAAGCTAACTTTTCATTGCTAATCTGACGTTGCCTGGCTACATGATTTGAGTTAGCAAGATAAGATAGTGGTTCGTTGTTTGTTTGGTTAGCAGAACCTCACATTACTCAATTGTTTTGAGACATTAACCTCGTGAAAGTGTCTTAGCACAATTACTAAAGTATTTCAATGAATTAGCGAGCTACTTTTCTGTTTTGCTTAGTCATGCTAAGTTGTTCAATGGATGACTAAGCAGTTTTGACGTGTTAGCAAAGCTAGCTTTTCATTACCCAGTTAGTTTGACCAGTTATCTACGTGACTTTGCATCATTAAAATCATTTTAAAGTATTAAAAAAATAACTCCTAAAAAAATTCCACACTCAGTTTGGTTGCCATGACGAATTGTGGTTATCAGCGGGACGATGCATCACTCACCACGGATGATACATCAATTGATTACGTGTCACTTTCGAGGCGTTCGCCTCATTCGTCTTTGTCCGAACTCGAGCGAGCGCCTGGTCCAGACGAGTATTCCGCGCGGCCTTGCCTTCGATCGCCTTGTTTCACGTCATGTTTCCGGGTTTTGTTTTTCTCCCCGTGAACGTGAGAGATCTGATTCATGGGCTAATGTTCGTCTTCACGCCGCATATTAACGTCGCGTTCTCCGTCTCGCAGGCATGCCAATTAAATGCGCCGAAGTGTGACTTTTCACGCGAGCGAGCGAGAAATCTCGCAGATAAAAATGACACCAAATCTAAATTCAGAGACTCTCTCGCTTCTGATCTGTTCATGTATTGGAGACAAGGAAAACGGTTTCAGGGAACGATGTGAAAGCCATCAATAAGGCATGTTCATCACTCAATAGTCATGCTAAGTTAATTAAACTGTGTAGCTATTATTGTAAACGGTAGTGTTCTTAGCTTTAGAGTGTCCTCAGTAAGGAAACTGATGAACTTTTAAAGGGTTCCACATGAGGAACAAACCGAAGAACCCTTTATTTAGGATGCTAAATATACCTGTTTTTATTTGTGTTTATCTCTATTGTATAATTTTTGGTTCACATGTTTCAGGAGAACAATTTTGCATTGTGCTAATATCAAGCTAACGGTCAATAAATAACGTTTGATGAGTTGGCAAGGTGTTTTTTTTATTATTTTATTTCTAAAGAGTTTTGAAATATTAGCAAGGCAAAGTTTTATTGCTAAAGCAAGCTAACATCCCGTTACCAAAATGCTTTGGTGAGTTAGCAATGTAACTTTTTGTGACTAAAGTAGTTTGATGGATTAGCAAAGCAAAGTTTTATTGCTAAAGTGGCTTAATCGAATAAAGTGTAATCATTTTGTTACAAGAACACTTTAATGCGTTTGCAAGGTATATATTTAAATATATATATATATATTAAATGAATGTAGCCTTTAGCCAGGCAACATTTTATTACTAAATGTAGATAGATTAGCAAGCCGACGTTCCATTTCTAATGTCTTGATGAGTTATCGAAGTAAATTTGCCATTAACAAGGCAATTAGTTTAATGAGTTTGCCATGTAACTCTGCTTTACTAAAGTGTAAAGTCAGGTATTTACAAGCTAATGTTTATGATATGGAAGGGTTTTTAAGTGTTAGCGAGCTAACTGAAACTTGCTAACTTTACGTGTTTAGTGAAGTATCTTTGTATAAATAATACGGTTTAATAAGTTAACAGGATACCTTTGAATTATCCAATCATTTTGCATTACTAAAGAGTTTCGATGGATTAGCAAGCTAACTTTTCGTTGCTCATGTGAGGTTTCTTTGCTAACGTGATAACATGGTTTGGGTTAGCAGGATGTCATTGTTACTGGAGTGGTACTGAAGATAATTGAATTGGATAAAAGGTAATAGTTTGGTGAGTGAGCAAGTTAAATTTGCATGTATAATGACTTTTGATAGATTAGCCTGCTAGCTTTCCATGTGGTTTGATGAGTTAGCGAAGTAGCGTTGCACTGCTAAATTTGTTTAGTCAAGGCTAGCTTTATGTTATAAATTTAGTTCGAAAAGTTGTTACGTTTTGTTTGGTTTTTAATGACAGTAAAAGAACTGTGTGGACTGATCAAGATAGCTGTGTGTGTGTGTGTGTATGTGTGTGTGTGTGTGTGGGGGCGGGGGGATGTCTTCATTCTGATTTCATTAATATTCTGTTGCTGCGTTTGTTGAAGGTTATGACCTACATGTGGTGATTTATGTATCCCCCGGCTGTTTCTTAGCTTTTGTCCATTTGTTAGCATGGACCCCGCACACACACACACACACACACACACACACACAATGCGCTGATACTACACTCTAGTGATAGGAATTCTGAACTCATTCTAAACAGAGAGTCAGCTCATTTGACTCACTGAACAATATGAGTCGACTCTTTCGACTCCTAAATGATTCATTGCCATTTATTTTTTCACTAAAATTGTATAAGTTTGAGATACTTTGACCCGTGCTTCTTCTTCTTGGTCTAACTAAAGCTGAAATATTAATTTTCATTGTATTATTTACATAAATATATCATTGTTATATATTTTAGAACTGGTGGCCATCTATAATACACTTTCCTCATACACGCAGCTGAGAGTCGAATACATGACTCATGATTCATGAAAAGAGGTTTCCAGGGAAGCATTTTCGATTTCATTTCATTTCAAGGGTAGTAACAATTTCTACAAAAAATGGGGAACAAAAGGCTCTTAAATGAATCAATATCCACTTGCTAGAGTCGAATAAAAGAGTCGACTCGTTTGTGAACAACACATCGTTATTAGAATCATGAATCATAATTGTTTGTACAAAAAAGGGAGGACAAAACACATTAACTTTGAATCTGTTTCTCACACACACACACACACACACACACACAGGCGAGTCATGTGAAAACGATTCACAGTTTCTCCTCAGCAGGATCATCAGTCCCATCGGTTGATGAAGTTTATTTTGAGCTCATTCCTCATTTTGAGGAGTCTAATTTCATCGAGGTTGTTAAATGAGCCTCTTGGATCTTGGCGTAACAGAAAATTTATTCCAACAGGCTGATTGATATTTCACACCACGCCATAATTCAAAACATCAATATACAGTACGTTAACGTAGGCAACATCATCTGTATCTGTTGGAGGAACATTATCAATCTGATCTGTAAATTATTGCTGATTCGTTTGTTTGTTTGTTTTTTACCCCCCTTCAGAGTAGTTTCATCTATATATGCACAAAAGTTCCTAGTTGAAAATGAGACTGTAGGAGAATCAGATTATGGCCATGGATATTCGAAAGTTCCTCCATCATGCCACGGGCGAGCCTGGTTTTATTAAATCCCAGAATCGCGACAGAACTTTCATTCTTGTCGAGCTAAGCACAATTTTCAGGGACGGAACAAAGACTATAATGCGCCTCTTTACATAACTTTTTATTATTTTTTTCCTCATTCAGATTTATATTATGAATGTGATGCGGATAAGTTACACCGCGCCTCGTTTTTAGACTACCGTATCGTATCATCTCTCATTGTAATTTTGCTTGTTTAGTAAGTTGTTTAAGCATCTTATGTTCACATCTATAGCACGTTTTGAGCACAGCGTTTTTGCCGTAAAAAATTGTAACCGTATATTGTATAATAATACATGTTGAATTCTGGACTCTGATTGGTCAAAAGCTCTGTGAACTAGCAAACAGATACCACTGATAAACCAAAATATTAAATTACACAACGTTTTATTATTTGCATCGCGCCTCCATGTTTGGGGGTTCGAATCCCAACTCCGCCCTGTGTCCATGGAGCTCGCATTTTCTCCCTGGGCTTCGTGGGTTTCCTCCGTGTACTCCGGTTTCCTTCCCCGGTCCAAAAGACATGCACTGTAGATGGATTGGCATTTCCAAATTGTCCATAGTATGTGAATGTGTGTACAGTGAGTTGGCACCCCGTCCCCCACCTTGTGCCCCGAGTTCCCTAAGATATGCTCCGGGCTCGTCCGTGTCCCTGTATACGATAAGCGGCATGAAAAATGGATGGAATTGATCTAACTATTTGTAATTCTACCACAGATCATCATTTCTATAGCAACAGGAGACGCTTATTTAACATTTATGGAAGGAGTCTCCAGTGTCGGCGCTTTTCGAAAGGATAAAATGCTATAACGTAATTGAGTACAGGAGCTAACTTGTTTTGGCATATTACACAACGTGTACCTCTAGACAGATAAAAAAAGCGTTCTTTAACGAGTAATAATTGTAATCGTTGGTGAATTGCCGTGGTAGAAGAGGAATAAAACACTCGGGTTAACGGTGTTTAAGTGTTTCGTCCCTTACTTAATTTACTCGCCAAATTTCAGACATATGAACTCTTAATGAATCATTTTAATTACTAATTGTGTAATAAAATAAACGTTTGATTGATAATTGTTGAAAAGAGTAAAGTGTGAAATAATATGTATGCAGTTTACAGTATATTCGTGATTTTTTTTTTTCTCACACATTTTTAATGGGAAAACAAACCCCTGAAATGCTTTAGAGAGGTGAAGTGACGCTGAAAGCAGTAGGGAAGATTCTGGAAAAAAAAAAAAAGAGTGTTTTTGGTTTTTCTTGCATTCATAGTCTCCAGTGTTCATTGTTAAGACTTTATATTCTTTGTGACAAGCACAGTGTATTAGTGACCTCGGTGTCCAACATCCATTTATTCCTCTTTTCTTTCATCCGGCTCACTGAACAATCAGTCTGTTATACTCGTCCACTGAGACCCTGGACAATAACCGCCATCACGAATGAGCACGGTGCTCGCTTAGGTCGTTTTCACATTTGCGTTCCTGCTTGACTTCCTGTTTCAAGTCGGGGAAAGGGTTGTTATTATTAGCGAGTTAGTCCAATGAGTAAGTAAGTCTTCGCTCACAACTCAATCACAACTGTCTTGTTTACATATGTGTTGTTTGTTTGTTTTTGACGGCCTCGTTTGCCGTCTTTGAGTTTCTCTTCTCTAGCTGGTAATTCAACAATGGAAAACAAATTGTAGTTAGTCTAGCGCTGCTACATCGCGAAACAAAACGCACCGCATAGCTAAAAATCTTACACAAGAACAGATCGTTGTTTGCAGTTGGTACTCTTAATCGCTCGAGTGTTGGTACTAGCAATAAACAATGAACGCATTAACCTACCGTATAAGAGGAAAGGACATTTTCTTTCACAGAACCGTACACTTGATACCTGGTTCTATGTGAAAACTAACCTGTGACTATAAGCCCCGCCCCCAAACAAGGAGAGAATCATTTCTCGCTTATTCGAATGTGTGAAACTGCAATCTTGACATCTCAATAATTTTAGGTTCTGGATATAAATAGTGAGTTCGGCTGATGCTGCAGTGGTGCATGGATTTAACTAACACACACACACACCCCTTGCTTTTCCTTCCCATATGTCCTTGCATGGAAACTGCAGGAGCAATCCCGTTTTTAGACCAGAAGCATTTTTACTCTGTCCTCAAAGGACGGGAAAATGCTGGGTCTGTTCTCCCAGCGGACCGACCTTGGGCTCGGGAAACAGAATACAGTGGGGCAAAAACTTTTGGAAGATATAAATATAGTATGCGAACCTGTGATCTAATTCTGGTTTCGATACACGAGAATAGTTCCACCTTCACAGCAATTTTGATTCCTCTTGAAGATGTACGGCAGGATCTTCAGTTGAATTCCGGATAGAATGTTTTCTGGAAGGGATTGGCGCCCTGTCCAGGGTGTACCCCGCCTTGTGCCCGATGCTCCCTCGGATAGGCTCCAGGTTTCCCCGTGACCCTGAAGGAAGGATAAGCGGTATAGAAGATGGATGGATCGAAGTTTTCTGGAAGGAGATGTTTATTTAGTTATTTGTTTCAGCGTTTATGGAAGGAGTCTCCAGTGTCAGCGCTTTGTAACACTCAGAGGTAAAGCTGTACTTTGGGACTTCCATCCATCCAGGTTCCTTAACTCTCGCAGGGTGCCCGGAGTCTATCCCAGGGAACTCTGGCCACAAGTCGGTTGGACACCCTGGACAGGGTTCCAACCCATCGCAGGGCGCATTCACACACTACGGAGAATTTGGAAATGCTTATCAGCCTACAATTCATGTCTTTGGACTACTGGAAGAAACCGGAGTACCCGGAGGAAACCCCGAACCACGAGGAGGACATGCAAACTCTGCACACAGGGAAGAGTCGAGACTTGAACCCCCAACCTGGAAGGTGCGAGGCAAATGTGCTAACCACTAAGACACCGTGCCCCTTCGTCAGGTTGTTTTTCAGTAAAAATCATCTCTGGAATACCAGACTAGTGTTAGAAACTGTGACGTGACCATACAAATCTGACAGCTACAGTATGAAAGGATGACGCTTGCACAGATGGGCTCAGTGGCTTCCATGAATAACCCTCCCCCCTTGATGGAACGCATTAGTAAGAAGTTATATTCAGTTCAAGTGCAGGCCCTTTGACTCCGTGTAATAGCAGGAGAAGTGAATGGGAGATAATTGTACGCTATGTATTCCGTCATCTGGCCCTCATCGCAGCGTTCATCTCAAAAAGCCCCCACTCGCCTCGGAAAGTATCTGCACTGAAATGCTACAGCTCATTTAAAAGGTTTCTTTTTTTTTTACTGCTGGCTTCCAGGAACACTTGAGTAAATTCATAGGCAAAAAAATAAATAAATGAGCACTGCTTGGGAATAGTGAGCCGGAACAAACGTTCTTTTCCTTCCAAAGCGGGAGCTGTGTCGTTGGTCAGGTGACCATGGGGAAATCAGTGATCTTTAGAGGACAGACAGATGGATGATGGGTGTCTTTACTCTATCTCTCGACATGATTTGAGAACCCTGAGAACCATCTTTTGATGACTCCAGCCCAGTAGGTGGCAACAGTGTCGTAAACTGTTACATCAGAAGACTGAAGAATAAGATTGTGAGCTGCGTATTGAGCTGCCTTTACTATAGCAGGTCTTTTTTTTATGTGTCATCTAGGTTCTGCCCAAGTCTTTCAGGTTCTGAATTCCAGATGTTCTGAGTCTCTTGAACCTGGGAAGTTCTGAATTCCAGATGTTCTGAGTCTCTTGAACCTGGGAAGTTCTGAATTCCAGATGTTCTGAGTCTCTTGAACCTGGGAAGTTCTGAATTCCAGATGTTCTGAGTCTCTTGAACCTGGGAACTTGTGAGTTTTGCAAGTTCTGCATCTCAGATGTTTTGAATCTCAGATTTTCTGAATCTTTGAGTTTTTGAATCTCAGATGTTTTGGGTTTTGCAAGCTCTGACGCTCTGAGTTTCTAAATCTCATATGTTCTGAATCGCTGAGCTTTCTGGTCTTCTTAGTCTCTAAGGTTCTGAACCTCAGATGTTCTGAGTCGTACAGGCTCTAAAGTTCGTACAGGCTCCAAAGTTCTGAATCTCTGAGTTTATGAATCTCAGATATTCTGAGTTTCAGATGTTCTGAGATTTGCAGGTTATGAGTTTCTGATGTTCTGAGTCTCTGAGGTTCTGAATTTTGGAAGTTCTGAGTCATGCAGGTTGTGAATCTCCAGATGTTCTGAACTTTAGAATTTCTGTTCTATTTTAAATGCCTTCTACGTTCTGACCAAGTCTTGATGGTCCTCAGAACTTGCTGAGGTTCTGACTGGTGCAGGTTCTGAATTTTGAAGGCTGTGAGTTTCACAGGGCTCAGCTGTGAAGTTCTGTTTTAGATTTTTTTTTTTTTTTCGGTTCTGGAGTCTAGCAAGCCCTTATTCTTTGAGGTTTTGAATCTTAGATGTTCTAAATGTCCCAGGTTTTAAATATCAGATGCTCTCATTCAGTTCTCCTATGTTTTTTTTTTATGTCTAATAACCTGCTGCCTGCATCTCTCTCTCTCTCTCTCTTTCTCTCGCTCTCTCAATCATTCAAGGTGTCTCACAACCATAAAGCTGCTGAGATTACATAATGGAGCCTTAATAGTCCATAAAACCAGATTACAGAGGATTATCGTTGTTGGTGGCCCTGCCCCTCTCTCAATCATGCTCCTCCCCCTGCTTGTGTGTGTGTGTGTGTGTGTGTGAGTGATCAACAGACCTCTGTGCATGATTCCATAAACACTAAAGCCAGATGGAAGAAATCTAAGCAGCTTAGAATCACATTAATCATGCAACTATGTTGAGGAGCGTCATGCTAACGAGTCCACTTCCTCCCTCACACACACACACACACACACACACACACACACCCATATCTGCTCATGGCCGAGACGCAATACCACAGGGAGCATCACGCCAGCCAGAAGATAATCACGACGTTTAAAGCAAAAAGCATAGTCGCATGGTTCCTGAAATGGTTCCTGAAATGTTAGCGGGTAATCTTGGAACAGGTTCTGAGTCTCTGATGTCCTGTGTCTTGGAGGTTCTGAATATCGATTCTTCTAAGTCTCTGAGGTTCTGAATCTCAGGTGCTCCGTATCTCTTACGTACTGAATTTCAGATGTTCTAAGTCTCTGAGGTTCTGAATCTTGGAATTTCTGAATTGTTAAAGTTCTGAATCTCAGAGGTTCTGACTTTTAGAAGTTCTGAGTCTTGCCGGCTGTGAATCTCAGATGTTCTGAGCTTTAGAATTTCTGAAGCTCAGAATCTCTGAATCCTGCAGTTCTCTTTTAGATGCCTTCTAGGTTCTGGCCAAGTGTTCCTAGTTCTTGGAACTTCCTGAGGTTCTGAATCATGCAGGTTCTGAGTTTTAAGAGCTGTGAGTCTTCAAAGCCATAGTTGAAAGGTTCCTGAAATGGTTCCTGAAATATCAGGTAATCTGGGAACAGGACAGGTGCATTTTTTTTCACACAGGAGCTGAGCTATAGTGAACCACCATCTCATCTCAACGACATTTACATTTTTTTTCATTGTTCCGTTCCTGTTTTGGTAGCTCAGCTCAGATATGCTAATCGATGTTGGACTCACAGCCGGATTTCCATTAGAAGAGATTCAGACTCAATCTGTTCGCGTCTAAACAACGTCGCGGATCAGTTGGAATGATCCGGCTTAAAACTAATACACATGTTGGATTGGATTTACTCCTTAATCCTTATTTCTGCCCTGTTTATTGTTTTGTACGCTGGTTTATTAGTTGATCGATCAGTGCAGTTAATAATCCGGTACTCGGTATACGCCGATAAATCTTTCGGCAATATCGATATGCAAATGTACAAGGTACAGCTGGACCTCTGACACTATAGAAACGCTAACGTATTGGAAGGAGTGCATTAATATATCAAACCCAATCACATCCATAGTCCTTGGTTTTTTTTAAAAAAACAAACAAAGATTGTCAAACAGTGACAGTGGGTGATGTCCACGTTGACGCTTATGTCTTTAACTTCACGTTTGACACTTTTGTATGTTTTACATCATTTACATCTCGTAAATCCCCCTCCACGCTACACATGGGAGCTCTTCGTGTCTTTTCTCCAGCTCCCAGACCCTTCAATCCTGCCCTCCCTAACCAGACAAGCTATTCATCCCCCCAGCCCCATCTCTCTCTCTCTCTCTCTCTCTCTCTCTCTCTCTCTCTCTTTCAGCTTTTCATCCTGATCTCTCGCCCCAAGCCACGACTCTCACAGAATGGCTATATTCATGCCGTAATTACCCGACTCGTGTTCTCCACGCGCTATTCTATTTCCATCCCCGAAGCTCAAAGGATCGCTCAACGTTTCTCCTTGGTTACGAGTTCGGATTTAAAGGCCGTTTTTAAAATGTATTTCTTTATTGCTTTATTTTGTGTGTGTGTGTGTGTGTGTGTGTGTGTGTGTGTGATTCAGAGTCATAAGCAACGGTTCTAAAAATAAAAGCGACGGCATGACGCGGCTTCGTTGTTTTTGACACGTGTAGAAAACGTCAAATTTGTCGAGTGTTCAGTCAGTCACGGTTCGGAACAGGATGGAAAGCAGAAATGTTCACACGAGTTCCTATCCAGTTCTGGTTTTTCATGAGTCTGTTACTGAGTCTGATATTATTCATGAATATATCAAATTATTATACAGGTGCACGTCAAAAAAGTTGAATATTGTGGAAAAGTTCGTTTTTTTCCCCCCGTAATTTATTTCAAAAAGTGGAACTTTCATATATTCTAGATTCATTACACATGAAGTGAAATATTTCAAGCCCTTTTTTTTGTTTGAATCTCGATGATTATGGCTTACAGCTCACGGAAATCACAAATCCAGTATCTTAAAATATTCGAATAAAGAATTTATAATACGGAAATGTTGCAGTGGCGCATTCCTAGTGTCAAGCCACTCCTGAGCCAAAGACAACTTCAGAAGCATCTTACCTGGGCTAAGAAGAAAAAGAACCGGACGTTTGCTCAGTGGTCCAAAGTCCTCTTTTCAGATGGAAGTAAATGTTGCATTTCATTTGGAAATCAAGGTTCCAGAGTCTGGAGGAAGAGTGGAGAGGAACAGAATCCAAGTTGCTTGAAGTCCAGTGTGAAGTTTCCACAGTCAGTGATGATTTGGGTTGCCGTGTCATCTGCTGGTGTTGGTCCAGTGTGTTTTCTCAAGTCGAGAGTCGATGCAGCGTCTACCAGGAGATTTTAGAGCACTTCATGCTTCCATCTGCTGACGAGCTTTATGGAGATGCTGATTCCTTTTCCAGCAGGACTCTGCACCTGTCCACAGTGACAAAACTTCTAGTAACTGGTTTACTGACCATGGTATTACTGTGCTTGATCGTCCAGCCGACACGCCTGACCCGAACCCCATAGAGAATCTACGAGAGACACCAGACCCAACAATACAGACGAGCTGAAGGCCGCTATCAAAGCAACCTGGACTTCCAGAACACCTCAGCAGTGCCACAGGCTGATCGCCTCCATGCCACGCCGCACTGATGCAGTCATTCATAGAAAAAGATTAAAGCCCTGACCGAGTATCGGCGCATAAATTAACATACTTTTCATCAAGTCGACATTTCTGTATTATAAATTCTTTATTCTAATATTTTGAGATACCGGATTTTTGATCTCCATGAGCCGTACGCCGTAATCATCGAGATTAAAACCAACAACAAAAAAAAAGGCTTGAAATATTTCATGCTATACGTAATGAATCTAGAATATATCAAAGTTCCACTTTTCGAATTAAATTACAGGAAAAAACTAACTTTTCCACAATAAAGATGCACCTGTACATATACTGTTATTATAATACAATCCTGGATTCTGATTGGTCCTTGATATGGTGAAGTTTTCTTCAGGGTAACATTTACAGAATGTAAGGAGTCTCCAGTGTCAGAGGTAAAGCTGTCACTTGAAGTTCTCCGACACGCTTTAGGTATGTGAGAAGTTGTTTCGTGGACGTTCCACAACATTAAACGTAACTGGAAACGGATAATAAGTATGACGTGTCATTCTTTAATAAATAAATAAATAAATGCAGTGGCGCATTGCTGTGGTATGAGAGCAAGAAAACACTTCAGGGTGTGCTTTTATAGGAAAATAATGAAGTGTAAGGTGGTAACTGCAAAATATATACAGTTTTGTACTTTATTTTAGATTTGAATATATATATATATATATATATATATATATATATATATATATATATATATATATAAATGGGCGCAGGGTGGCTTAGTGGTTAGTATGTTCGCCTAGGGTTATTTATATATATATATATATATATATATATATATATATATATATATATATATATATATATATCTATCTATATATATATATATACACACACACACACACACACAGTATAATGTGTCATTATTGTAAATAAACATTACAGTAATAATGCTGTAAATAATAATTTGGTAATTTGCTGTACATTTACAGTCATTCTTAATTTTTGTTTCTTTTTTCTTTCTTTTTTTTTTTTTTTTGCACCTGGAAGGTAGATAAAAGCATAAATTAATACAATGTATTATTTTGAATGTCTCAGATACAGTGTCAACAGTGAACGTGGCAATGAAATCATATTCTGCCCCCCACCCCTTATCTGTCCCTGGCAGAAAAACATGTCACAATAACCCTCTCTCAGCCTTCTGACGGAATACATCAAAGAAAGCAATACCGAATACTGAAAATTAGCATATTTCATTCAGAATGTCCAAAAAACACACTTCATATCCAAGTCAAGATCATAAATATGTATGAGGCGTATCGGTCGGATATTAAAGTCAGCTCAGTGGCGAGGAACCTCTCAGGAGGAGGGGGAAGTGCTGAATCGATCACAATTACGCTTTATTACGAAGGTCGCGATTACGCCAAAGGACAAGGCGAGGAGCAAAAATGAATTTTCACCGAGGAAGGTGTACTTCTTTATTTTATACACAGAGATTAATCTCTGTATTAAGGACACGAATCAGGATCTTGAAAGAACATCACAAGCTGGTACGTGAAACTGGTACGTGATGTCATAATATTATGCAAATGAGCTCTCTAGCCATTTACAAACTGTTTCATCGTCGCTTTTTTATCAAAGAATAACAGCGCATACTTTTTTTTTTATCCATTTATAGGTACTTTTAATGTTTGGGGACATCCGTGAAACCAGTTCTCACTTACAGCGCCCTCCGTTAATATTGGCACCCATGGTAAATAGGAGCAAAGAGGGCTGTGAAAAATTGTCTTTATTGTTGAACTTTTTGATCGTTTGTTTAAAAAAATCACAATATCACAGGTTTATCAAAAATATATATCTTTGTTAAATGTAGGTGTGCCACAATTATTGGCACTGCTATGAATTCATATGAGAAATATTTTAAATTTTTTAGTACACCTGGGCGACTAGGAACAGGAAATTGTTCAACCATGACTTCCTGTTTCACTGGGGTATAAACATGAGGTAACGCATAAACCAGATTCACTTAGTCATTCATAACAATGGGTAAGACCAAGGAATATAGCTGTGATGTGCAGCAAAAGGTTGTTGAGCTTCACAAAATGGGAAGTGTCTATAAGAAAATATCACAAGCATTGAAAATGGCCATTTCCACCATCAGGGGAATAATTAAGAAGTTCCAGTCAACTGGAAATGTTATGAATCAACCTGGAATTGGACGTGTGTCTATATCGTCTCAACACACTGTGAAGAGGACGGTTCCAGTGGACAATAAATCTCCAAGGATCACAGCTGGAGAATTGCAGAAGTTAGTTGCGTCTTGGGGTCAGAAAGTCTCCAAAACTACAATCTGAAGTCACCTACATCACCACAAGGTGTTTGGGAGGGTTTGAAGAAAAAAGCCTCTACTCTCATCCAAAAACAAACTCGAGCGTCTTCAGTGTGCCAGACACGACTGGAACTTCAAATGGGATCGGGTTCTATGGTCAGATGAAACCAGAATAGAGCTTTTTGGTTATAAACACCAGAGGTGGTTTTGGAGCACACAGAGAGGTAGCCATATGGAAAAGTACCTCATGGCCACGGTTAAATATGGTAGAGGATCTTTAATGTTTTGGGGCTGTTTTTCTGCCAGAGGACCTGGACATTTTGTTAGGATACATGGCATCATGGACTCTATCAAATATCAACAGATATTAAATGAAAACCTGACTGCCTCTGCCAGAAATCTTCAAATGGGCCGTGGTTGCATCTTCCAGCAGGACAATGATCCAAAACATACATCAAAATCAACACAAAAATGGTTTACTGACCACAAAATCAAGGTCCTGCCATGACCATCCCAGTCCCCTGACCCTAACCCCATAGAAAACCTGTGGGGTGAACTGAAGAGGAGAGTCCACCAGCGTGGACCTCGAAATGTGAAGGATCTGGAGAGATTCTGTATGGAGGAACGGTCTCAGATCCCTCGCCATGTATTCTCCAACCTCATCAGGCGTTGTAGGAGAAGACTCAGAGATGTTATCTTGGCAAAGGAAAACAATTTTTCACCACCTTCTTTGCTCATATTTACCAAGGGTGCCAATATTAGTGGAGGGCACCGTACGCTATAGCAGCTATAAACAGCCGTTCCTTGTCCAGCGTGTCTTTTTTTTCATCTCTCTCTAAAAAATAATAAGACAAAAAAAAATACAAATAAACAAAAGTGTAAACTGAGAAACTCCATCTCCTTTGAGTCACAAAAAGTCACAAAAGTTGACACTGGAGACTCCTTACATACAGTTTCCTTACAGAAATAAAAAGAATTACGTGTAAAGAAGTACGTAAACCGCAAAACGTGAACGATAGCTGTTGCTATAGAAACGATAACGTATTAGAACAAGCGCATTAATATAAACCTGTGATGTGCAGCTGCACTACGGTTAGTCGAAATGAATCAACACTGTCTATGTGAAGAGCCACTTTCTATGTGGCTGTATTTTCTGGTGTGTGTGTGTGCGTGTGTGTGTGTGTGTGTGTGTGTGTGTGTGTGTGGAGATAAACGATTGCGGTTGTGATGGAAATGAATCCGAGGTGCACGGTTAATGCTGTTTAGTATCCGTGTCTCGCTCGTCCTCCTCTTCACCTCCTCCGGGATTCTCACTCCTCGATCAATCGCTGTTTTATCCTCCGTGCGTCGTTCATCAGCTGACATCGATCTTCTCGCTGAAGAGAAGTGCAGGACTGCTTCTGCTGTCGGCTGAGCATCAGGTCTCTACAGAACTGCTCCCTGGCTTTAGTTGTCTTGTACTTTTTAAAAACATATTAAATCTGTT
This sequence comes from Ictalurus furcatus, assembly GCF_023375685.1. NCBI lineage: Eukaryota > Metazoa > Chordata > Actinopteri > Siluriformes > Ictaluridae > Ictalurus > Ictalurus furcatus. The sequence continues at coordinate 1,874,586 of NC_071271.1, forward strand.
TAAGTCGCTGTTTCTTCTTCGTCTTCTTACTAATGCTAGTACTAGTATAAATTCGCCTTCATTCTGAAAGTTCTCCCCACGCCATTCTGGCCGCCCCCCTGATCCCACAACGCATCTATAAACATTTATTAAATAACTACTGTAGCTCATGTTGTGATGGATCGTCTTAATAAAATGCACATGAGGTAAAAAAATCAAGTTTCCTGCGCTGAGCTCAGTGGAACTCAGGAGAGGACAGAGGACGCTTCTGTAAACTGTTAGAACCTGAACGTGTCAGCGTACTGTTCTAGAGAACGAGACTCCGATTCATGCTCATCATCACAGAGATAGAGATAACGGACTGCATCATCATCTTCATCATTATCATCATCATCATCATCATCATCAACAGTTATATAGAGATAACGGACTGCATCATCATCTTCATCATTATCATCATCACCATCATCATCATCGTCATCAGCTCTATAGAGATAATGCTCTGCATCA